>NC_046160.1:34510668-34521340 GCF_011064425.1 Rattus rattus | reverse complement strand
AGAGAGAGAGAGAGAGAGAGAGAGAGAGAGAGAGAGAGAGAGAGAGAGAGATGGACATACAGATGTTAATTCTTATTTCTAGAAAATTTGCTTTTGGTTTTCTCCTTTTCAGAGTGGACATTACCTAATGTAACAATCAGGACAATTGTTACACGTAACTAGACACTTCTTTAGGCCCTGCACATGCTATTAAAGTCATTGACACCAACAGATATCAGAAAGGATAGTTAAGTAGGGAACTCTAGAACACATGATTTGGAATAAGCATTGATGGATAGAAACTCCCGTTATCATTTACTGCATGTTTACATGCAACAATTTTTCATTCAATAGCAATTCCCATTTTCGGGTAGATAACCCACACGACATCATTATGCTGGTATACAGACATAGGGTAGCAATGTAAAATAATTAAAGCCATGGTATTTACAGAACAAGGTCTTGAAATAACAATGGTGATAACTCCATTTCTAAAATGAAAGTGATTGTGGAACCTCTAAGGAGTTCTAGCACAAACTAAAACTGGAGTGAATAAACAGATACATTAAGGAAATACCTATGTTTTCTTTTGTTTTTAATCTTATGCTCAAAGGTGTTTTGCCTGCTTGTATATCTGTGTGTTGTTTGTGTTCCCCAAGAGCCAATGGATGCCACAAGGTGGTGGTTAGCTGAAATGGAGTAAAAGTACTTGTAAGCTGATATATCCGTGCCTGAATCAAACTCTGTGCTCATAATCACTGAGCATCTCCACAGCCCATGAGGTTTCAAAAGGGACAGGTATCCACAAAGGAAAAGGCAGAATTCTAATATTAAATTTATATAGCATTTGACCAAGTAATTATGATGGAAAGCTTTGCTATGAGAATTTTGTTTTAAAAACAATAGTGGTCTGGGCTGAAAAGTCACCTGAATAGCATACCTTGGATGTTTGTCTAGCAACTGTGAAGATTTTAGTCTAAGCTTCCACATCCATGTAAACAAGACAAGGGTGGTAGCATATAATTACAATTCCAGCAGTGAAGAAGTAGAAATAGGTAAGAATCTCAGGTATCACACACAGCCTTCCTGGCTTACATGGTGGGCTGCAGGTCAATGAAAGAAACCTTGTCTTAAAACTTAATGACCCAGAGAAGGGAGATGCTATTGGAGTGAGGTGGGAACTGGTGGGTAGGAGAGCACCCTCTCAGACGCAAAGGGGCGTGGTGAAGGGGTGAAGAACTAACTCATGGAGGAAAAACCGTTATGGAGGTAATATTTGGAATGTAAATAATTAAAAAATTTAATAAAATAAAAGGTGACCTATGTTTCTCAGAACACCTTAAGTTGTTGTCCTCTGATATCTGCATATATGTGTTTGCACACAAGTATGTGTATCTGTACACACATGTATACTTATATACACAAGAACACACACATATATATGAACTGAATAGATTTGCAAAGTGGTACTGCATCAGTTGTCCAAAAGTATATTAAACTCTTCTTTCTTCTATTCTCATTCTAGTCTCCTGGATCTGTGTGATTTAAGGTCATGTTATGAAACTAATATTACAAGGTTATTATATTCTCTCCTCTAATTTAGTCCTTACCAAGATGATGTTATTATTAGTTAGAATTTGTTGATTTATTTGTACTTTTCAATATTATGATAATTCATAAATATAATCTCAATTAATTAAAAGATATAAGCACTAAAGTCACATAATCAATAGAAATGAACTATGAATAAACATTGACAATATGTCTGGAAAATATTCAAATATGCTTCAAATTTTAAGTAATTCGTTTTCCAGCTATCATTATATAATAATTTACAAGCATCTGCAATAATGTCTATAATATTTTTATATGCAATCTTAGTCACATTTCCTTATGTTAAAATATATTGTTATATGCTACCTCCAAATGCAAGGAGAATTGGAATAATTTTAAACTTATTAGAAAGCAGAAGAATCCACACTTTGATAGTACAGCAAATAAAATAGCTTACTCGTTCTCAATGGGATAAAGCTCAGTACTTGCCATAGCGTATACCTAAAACTAAATTTGGGATATTTCAAGATGTAGATCAAAAAGCTCAATATTCTTGATGTTAAATATCTCTAAATCAGTCTTTATACCCAAAATTACTCTAATCAACAAATCAGTAGGTTTTTTGTGTGAAAATCACTAAAGAAAAGAAAATAATTTTTAAGAGATAAAACAGTTTCCAAAATAAGAAGCAAATTGGGAAAGGAACATAATTGATGCTGATGTGATGATACAAAGCGAGCTTCTGATTGGTGTAGAAAACAATGACTTGAAAAGGAGAGAACCAGATGTTCCTATGTACAGTTTATTGTTGAAGGGTATTGCTAACAAGACTATGTTCTTAAGGACAGTGTTTTCACTGAATGAAAGAACAATTGACCATTCCTGTGGATTTCAAGTAAATTAAATATGTGATAGCCTGTCAAACACAACAACATTATTTTGAACCACCAATTACAGCAAAACTTAAAAATAACAAAGTCTTTGGACATGAGCAATGACCTAAAGAAAATATCTTAATTGGAATTAAAACAAATTTGAACCTCATTATATCATAAGGTAATGACTTTGAAAAATAAATTAGAGAGAAGAGAACATACCTGATGCCGGTCCAAGAAGAATACAATCTCTTTTTTATATCTAGTTAAAAAGAAAGATATCATGACTGTGGAACCTAACATAGTTGTTCAAAGTGGGTTCTTCCAGAACTCAATGACTGTTCTTGGTACCTACATTAGGCACCATAACTGCTTTTAATTCTAGGTCAGGGAATTTGTTACCTCTCTGTATCCTGCAGTCACAGTAAAATATATAAACACACACAGAGAGAGAGAGGAGAGAGAGAGAGGAGGGAAGGAGGAGGGAGGAGGAGGGGAGAGAGAGAGGTCATACATGTGCATAATTAAAATAAAATATTTTAAATAACCATGATTGGCATATGGTTTTCATAAACAACACAATTTAGAATAGCACCCTTCTCTTTAAAAAAAATATACATGAATCTTTCTAAATTTGAAGACAATAAATTGGTAAATGAACAAGCCCTATTCCACTTTCTTGGAAGACCATTTAACATCTCATGTGTGCTTTGTGGGAGTTGAGTCTCATTTTAATTGGATTGATGTCTGCATTTATAGCTACTTACATAAAACTTTTTGTATTTCAAACTTTCCTCATGAGAATAAAAGTGACTGACAAGTTAAAATAATTAGCTTTGTGGTGGAGTACTATAATAGAATAGATGTGGACACAGAGTCAACCTGTCTCCATTTACTCAATTCTTGCAGCAAAAAGTAAAATTCAGTTTACTTTAATAGTAGGGGGTGAGAAGTTTGCTTGTTTCATACAATTATGCTACTGTACATAGAGATTTTTAGTTTCCATAGAGAACTGTAATTATTTGTCCAGTCATATCCATATTTTAATAACTGCATGTTTTCTGTGACTAAATTTGCACAAGTATTAATAGTTGATGCAAACTAAAGTTAGATTATAAAATGAGGGTTTCAAATACTATTATAAGGAAGTAATCAAATGGGTGCACTAAAGCAGTCACCATCATGCATGGCTTACATTGAACACAATCACATAGTCTTATTAAGGCATAGTCTAATAAACTGATTTAAAAGATGTTCCTGTAATTGGTTGAATCTCATACTCCAACCTGGGAACAGTCTTACTTCATTTTTTTAACAATTATTCATCCATTTAATTTCTGGGATGGGAGGAGGACTGAGGGGAGGAGGGAGAGGGGGAGAGGGAGATGTGGATGTGATATGTGTAGATGTGATGTGTGTATGGTGTATGTGTTTGCAGTTTAGGGATGGTGAGTATATGCATGGGTGTAACCAGGTAGTGGTGGTAGGTATGCATGCTCTAATTGCACGGTAGGAACAAAAGAACCACTTTCTTCCTGAATCGACTATGTCCCTTCACATATGGGTTCTAGGATGGAACTCTGGTTGTCAGGCATGCTAAAGCACTTTTGCCAGCACAACCATACTGCTTTAAAGTTGCAATTTAAAAAGAATAGTAGCATTATTATTGGAAGGAGAACTTACATTCAGAATATATCAAAGCCCTTACTTATTTCTAGTAGGAAAAAAATGTGAGTTACAACATCATTCACCTTTTGTATTTACATAATCTACTGTATAAATTTAGCAACTCAAATAAATCCGTTAACTACTAGGCTTTTAAAGAATTGAGAAAATCTGCAAAATTGGCTGTTTTTCTTATTATGTTTATTCATCTGACGGTGTATAGCAGAGAATGGACCTCTGCTGATCAACAGTTTGAATATGGTAATAAATAAAACATGATCCCCTCTTAAAGGACTTCACACAATAAGAGATATGAAACACCAGCAGCTCGTGGTCATTCTAGGAAGAATAAAGTATTTCTCAAAAGTTTACGAAATTAGACAACCTGGCTTCATAAGGGTTCATGTTTAATGTAAGCCAGAACATTTTAAAAATCGTTACTCAATTCATGATGCCCAAAGATAGCATTAATACTTGTTTGCCTCAAAGGTAAATATATATTTTAGGGTACATATATCTTCCATTTAGATGTTGCATGCCATTATATTTATAAATCTCAATGCTGTGGGTATAGATTTGGTAAGTGTTTACCTTGTATGCAAAGAGACCCCAGGATTAATTCGGCAACTCAGCATTAACTTTACACCTGAAATATAGTCACCCTCACCCACATGGTGAAGATTTTGAGGTATATTTCGTATGTTTGTAACCATATATATATATATATATATATATATATATATATATATATATACAATTTTCAGAGTATTTACATAAAAATCTATTTATTGAAATTCAAGAAGGAGAAATTATTGATAAAAACAGATTAAAGAATTTATAGCCACTAAACCAGACCTATACATAATACTGAAAGGAATACTTTAATAAAAGACAGGTTAAACATCTCAAAGGGTCAGGGGAAATGGAAGTAACAGCCCCCAACAGTTATTAAAAGACAGTGGCAAAAGCAGTTGTTCCAGGTGATTTGTGGGGTTTTTTTGTTTTTGAATTTTTTTTTAGATTGATTTTGAAGTGCTAGGGATTTTGTGTCCTGGACACATGTTCATCATCAAACATTCTTCAACTTGAATTGTTGGGTTTCTTGGGATAAGTGGCTGAAGTGTAAGTAGGTTTTTCTTGTGCTAATGTCTGATTGTCTCCAGGTCCAAATGTAAGAGCTCCTTTAAAATAAAGATTTATTTCCCTATAAAAAAGGTTGGGAGAAAACACAGCCAAACAACAAAATGGCAATAATTAATCTACTCAACTTCATGTTGTCAATGTTAATCATCTCAATTTTCCAATAAATTGATACAAACTAGCTGACTGGATGAAGAAATAAGATCCATGTTTTTGTTGCCTCTAAGAAACATACCTCCTTTTCTGATAAGAATCTCCATGGCAAAATCTGGAACTGGAGTTGGAGAGAAACCTCACTACAGATCAATTAGTGTTGATGAGCATCTGGGTATCTCATCTGACAGTAAGTGAGCAGTTCTCAAGATGTTCCAAACATTTTAATCAAACATCAGGTCATTTACTAATCATTGTCATGTTTGAGTTTTCAATATTACCATGCCTCCCTGTTGATTATAGTTCCCAAGCTTATAATAACATTTGGGGTATGGGGTTATGAATTATCAGGGCCAGAAGCTTCTCGTAGATATTTTGTTCCTGACTCCTTCCAGATTACTTCATATCCACAATAAGGAGAAGAGTCCATTTGTTATATATTCTTGCTACTGTGCCTATGCAATCATATGGAGACAAATGTCTTTAACAGAGTCAAAAAAAAATCTTCCTACTTATTTATCTCAGGTATCTTCAGAGTGATGAAAATTTCCAAATACAATATCACTTATGGATTTATGTAACCTTGGGCTTGGAGTATCCTCTAGGAATTACATACTAAATCATACCAACAGAAGATTCACAGTAAATTTGGATTTATGGTTCATGTACTTCTGAAATAGTAGAAGCCTTCAGACAGAAATCAAGCAGTCAATGTACAGTTTCTGGAAGCAGAAGGATAAAGTCAGATTGAGAAGACTGAAAGATATATCTATTCCTTGACTTTTCAGATGATGTCACAGCCAACAATCAATAAGAACTTTTATTACTATCTTCATCTAATAACTATCATAGTGTCAGAAACTAAATTGCATAGAATCTGATATCTTCAAACTCTAGGAATGAACATCTAAAGTGTCCGTATTGACAAGTGAATATTAGCCAAAAAACAAAACAACAACAACAAACAAAACAAACGAAACAAAACAACAAAAACAAAAAACAAAAAAACAAAAATGAAAACATACAGAATACCAAGATACAGTCCACAGGACTCATAAAGGTCAACAAGCTGAAGGGTCCAAGTGAGGATGTCTGAGTTCCACTTGGAAGGGAGAAGAAAGCAACCACAATGGGGAAGGTAGGAACAGGGAAGGGAAAGGAAATGGGTGTGGGGGAAGAGGGGAACATAATCTGGTATTGGGTGGAGTAAAAAGACTGAAGCCCTGAGGGTCAGCAGAAAGAATAGAAACAGGCAACCTCGGAAGGAAGGAGATTGGGAGGACCCTTTAGAATTATACCAAAGACATGGAAAGTGAGAGACTCTCAAGAGTCAAAGGTGTGGGGACCCTAGATGAAATGCATTACAGTGGAGAGAAGAAACTTATTAAACACACCTCAGCAGAAAGACAGGGCAACTAGTGAGGGATGGAGTTGCTATTCCACAGTCAAAGCTCTGGCCCATAATTTTTCCTGTCTGAAAAAGAAAAATGCAGGGATAGAGAGAAAGAAGTTCCTGAGGAAAAGAAGGCCCAAAGTGGGATAGAGCAGAGGATTCCCAGGTCTGGGTTGAGTCAGAGAAGATGTACCTAACAATCAAGAGAATGGAGGCCCCAGGAAGTTTAGAGGTCTGGTTGGGTGGGTGTAGTACGGAAATCCTTGTGGAGACAGGGGCGAGGTGGGGGCGGGGAGGAGGTTAAGGATGTGGAACTATCATGGGGAGAGGTGGACCGGGAAGGGAATAAAATCAGGAATATAAAATAAATAAATAAAAATTTTTGTAAAAAAATTATAAGTCACAAAATTAGAAAAATGCTTCTAAAAGCAGAGATTAAAATATACATGGAATGAAATCCTTAAAAGAATTACAGGAAAAACAACAAAATAGAAGAAGAAATTGAACAAAACCATCCTAGATCTAAAACTGAAATAGAGACAAGGCTAAATAAATCACAAGGGAGAAAACCCTGAGATAGAAAAAACCTAGGGAAAGAGACTAGAAGTCAGTAGATAAGCATCACCAACAGAATACAAGAATAGGAGAAAATCTCAGGGCAAAGAAGATACCATAGAAAACATTGATGCATAAACCTTCATAGAAAAATGTAAAATGCAAAATTTCCTAAACAAACACCTAGGAAAACTAGGATAATAAATCAGAAAATCAAACCTAAGGATACTGTGTATAGAAGAGAGTGAAGATTCCCAACTTAAAAGGCCAGTATCTTCAACAAAAGTAGAGAAGAAAACTTCCTTAACATAAAGAAAGTGATGCTCATAAAAATAGAAGAGTCCTACAGAACTCCAAATAGTTTGGACCAGAAAAAAAAATCTTTTCTTCACATAACAGTCAAAACACCAAATGGACAAAACGAAGAAACACTATTAAAAGAAGTAAGGAGAAACAAGCTTGAGTACCCATTCTAATACCCAGTAAAATTGGATTTCAATCAAAGCCATCAACAAAGATAAGGAAGGACACTTCATATGCATCAAAGAAAAAAAACCTACCAAAAGGACTCTCAATCCTGAATATCTATGGTCCAAATGCAAGGGTACAAACATTCATAAAAGAAACTTTACTAAAGCTTACAGCACACATTGCACTCACACTGTAACAGTGGGAGATTTCAACACCCCACTCTCAGTAATGGACAGATCACAGAAACAGAAACTAAACAAAGACATAGAGAAAATAACAGAAGTTAAGAACCAAATGGATTTAACAGATATCTATAGAAAAATTTATCCTAAAAACAAGAGGATATACCTTTTTCTTCAGTAATTCCCCACCGATGCCTTCTCCAAAAAAACTGGACTATATAACCTGTTTGCAAAACAAGTCTCAAATAGATGAAAAGAAAATTGAAATAATCCAAAAATGAATGCTATAAGATCACTATGGACAAGGCTGGTCTTCAATACCAACAAAAAATGACAGAAAGCTCCATACACATGGAAATTGAAATAATGCTCATTCAATGTAACTTGATCAAGGAAAAATAAAGAAAAGAAACCAAGACATTTTTTAGAATTCAATGAAATGAAGGCAATAACACACCAAAATTATGAGAGACAATGAAAGCAGTGCTAAGAGGAAATCTCATAGCTCTGAGTGCCTCCTAAAAGAAACTGGAGAGAGAATACACTAACAGCTTGGCAGCACACCTAGAAGCTTTAGAAAAAAAAAAGAAGCAAATACACCCAGGAGGAGAGACATCAGGAAATAATCAAACTCAGGACTGAAATCAACCAAGTAGAAACAAACAGAACAATACAAAGAATCAACAAAACCAAGAGCTGGTTCTTTGAGAAAATCAACAAGATAGATAAACCCTTAGCCAGACTAATGTGAGAGCAGAGAGAGAGAGAGAGAGTATCCAAATTAAGAAAATCAAAATGAAAAGGAGATACAACAACAGAATCGAGGAAATTTAAAAAAATCATCAGATCTACTACAGAAAACCTTTATTATTCAACAAAACTGGAAATCTGGATGAAATGGATAATTTTCTAAACAGATATTAGGGGACTAAAGTTATATCAGAATCAGATAAACCACCTTAACTGTCTCATAACTCCTAAAGAAATAGTAGCAGTTATTAAAAGTCTTGCAAAAAAAAAAAAGCCCAGGACCAGATGGATTTAGGTAGAATTCTAGAGACATCGATAGGAAGACCTAAAGCCATTTACTGTGCAAACTATTCCACAAAATAGAAACAGAAGAACACTACCAAATTCCTTCTAGGAAGCCACAATTATGCTTATACCTAAACTACACAATCACCCAACGAAGAAAGAGAACTTCAGACCAATCTCCCTTATGAGTATTAATGAAAAAATACTCCATAAAATTCTTGCAAACTGAATCCAAGAACACATCAACACGATCATCCATCATAATCAAATAGGCTTCATCCCAGGATGCAGGGATGGTTTAATATATGGAAATCCATCCACATAATCCACTATATAAACAAACCCATTTCATTAGATGCCTAGAAAGCATGGCACAAAATTTTACAACCCTTCTTGTTAAAAAAGTCTTAGGAAAGATGAGGCATTCAAGGCCCATATATAAACATAGTAAAAGGTTATAATAGTAAAACCAGTAGCCAACATCAAACTAAATAGAGAGAACTTCTGAAGCAATCCCACTAAAATCAGGAGTAACAAGGTTGCCAACTCTCTCTCTACTTTACTCAATTCAATCCTAGCCACAGCAATCAGAAAAAAATGAAGTCAATGGAATACAAATTGGAAAGGAAGAAGTAAATATCACTGTTGCAGATGATATGATAGTATACTTAAGTCACCCAAAAGTTCCAGATCTACTTGCCTGATAACCAGCTTCAACCAAAGTGGCTGATAAAATTCACTCCAACCAAATCAGTAGCTTTTCTACTCAATGATAAAACAGGTTAGTTAAGGAATGACACCTTCATGCAATAGTCAAAAATAACAAAAATACTCTGTGTGACTCTAACCAAGCAAGAGAAAGATCTGTATGACAAGAACTTCGAGTCTCTGAAGAAAGAAATTGAAGAAGGTCTCAGAAGATGGACAGACCTCTTATGCTCATAGAATGGCAAGATCAATACTGTAAAAATGGCCATCTTGGCAAAAACAATCTACAGATTCAATGCAATTCCCATCAAAATTCCAACTCAATTCTTCATAGAATTGAGGAATTTGCAAATTCATTTGGAATAACAAAAAGCCAGGATAGCAAAAACTATCCTCAACAATAAAAGAACATTGGGGTAATCACCATCCCTTACCTCAAGCTGTATTACAGAGCAATAGTGATAAACACTGTATGGTATTGGTATAGAGATGGGCACATAGATCAATGGAATAGATATGAAGACCCAGAAATGAACCCAAGCACCTAGTCACTTGATCTTTGACAAAGGAGCTAAAACTAACCAGTGGAAAAAGATATCATTTTCAACAAATGGTGCTGGATCAAGTGGGGGTCAGCGTGTAGAAGAATGAAAATCAATACATTCTTTTTTTTTTGATTATTTTTTTTTATTATTATTATTAGCAGGTATTTCTTATATACATTTTAGATGTTATTCCCTTTCCGGTTTCGGAGTAAACATAACCCTCCCGCTCCTTCATATGGTGTTCCCTCAACCTCCCCCATTGCTGCCCCTCTCCCCAACAGTCTAGTTCACTGGGGAGACCGGTCTTAGCAGGGACCCAGAACTTCCTTCCATTGGTGCTCTTACTAGGATATTCATTGCTACCTACGAGGTCAGAGTCCAGGGTCAGTCCATGTATAGTCTTTGGGTAGTGGCTTA
>NC_046160.1:34338746-34510568 GCF_011064425.1 Rattus rattus | reverse complement strand
AGCTTGAAGGGGCTTGAGACCCCATATGTACAACAATGCCAAGCAACCAGAGCTTCCAGGGACTAAGCCACTACCTAAAGACTATACATGGACTGACCCTGGACTCTGACCTCATAGGTAGCAATGAATATCCTAGTAAGAGCACCAGTGGAGGGGGAAGCCCGGGGTCTTGCAAAGACTGGACCCCCAGGGAACCAGCCTGTGGGGGGGGGGGGGGGGGGGGGGAAACACCCAAAAAAGGGGGGGGGGGGGGGGAGGGGGATGTTTGCCCGGAAAACGGGAAAGGGAATAACACTAGAAATGTATATAAGAAATACTCAAGTTAATAAAAAAATAAATAAATAAATAAATAAATAAAAACAAAAAAAAGGCAGAAAAAAAAAGAAACATGCAAATATACATGGGTAGACTTTTCCAAGTAGCTATAATAAAAAAAATATTTAGAACACAAGTTATTCTCTGAGGACATGCTAGGGTTTTTATCATTAATTTCTTTTTTATTCACTTTATATTCTGGTTGCAGCTCCCTTTTTGCTCTCCTCCCAGTCCTCCCTTACAAATTTCTCCTGCCGTTCCCCCCTCTACTTCTCCTCATAGAAGGTAAAGTCACCCTTGTGTACCACCCTACACTGGACATCTAGTCCCAGCAAGACTAAGCACACCGTCTCACACCAAGGGCCAAGCAGGCTGCCCAGGTAGGGGAAGGGGAAACAATGGCAGGCAATAGAGTCAGAGACAGCCCTTGCTCAATTGTTAGGGGACCACATGAAGACCAAACTATATATGTACTAGAAATGTGTAGGAGTCTTAGGTCCAGATTCTGCATGTTCTGTGGGACCCCGAGTGAACAAAGAGAAGGGGGGTCAAAGACACCACAAGGAGATCTAAAGAGACACACTGTTTAAGAGACACACTGATAGTGTTATGCACTTCACTTTATTTCTACAGTGCCTTTCAGAGAATGGGATGCTTAGAATCTTTTAAGTTCAAGATAGCAATCATTAGAGTGTGGAATAATGGACAGACATATCAAACAGATATGAGAGACCTGTGTCCTGGACTCATTCTACTATATCTCCCAGGAATTTTGTTCTAAACTCTCAGGTGACACAGCCTTTTGCAGCAGGAACAGAACACTGGCTTCCTGATTTGGGTTGCCTATTCTACTCGAGATCTACTCTCCAGGTGCCTGCCATGGTCTACCGTGGCCTCCTACACCGGGTCTACATACATCTTCCAGGAATTTCACTCCGGCAGTCAGGCCCACAGTGCCTCTGGCATCAAATGGGCGATGCACGGTTCTCATGCTCACACCTAGCTACACCACTCCCAAACCTCCGGCACAACTTGTGAAAGAAAGCATGCACTCCATGTACTTCAGCTCTACTAAATCCTAGTCCTCGCCTGAACACTGTTAATTCTACTCTTAAAGGGCAACCTGAACACAAAACTGAAACCACATTTAAAAACAAAAAACCAAAAGCACAAGTATAACTCCATAATCAAATACTAATTATACCTAATGGGAATGACCTGAAACAGTTTTCAGACAATGAATTTATGAGAATGATCATTAAATATGCTCAGACAAAATAAACACATTAATATACTGCAAAAGAACAAAACAAAGAGATTAATGAAATAAGAAAGTCAACCTAAGATATGAAGATACAATTCCACAAAAAGAAATCATTGCCCAAACCAGCCAAAATGAAAGGGTTTTTGGAATGAAAGACCAAAGTAAACAACTAAAACATCAGTGGAAAGTCTAACCAATGGGTCACGTAGAGAACGTGATGAGTAGAGGTTGCATCACTCAGTGAAGGTGAACACGACATTAAAAAGAAACATGTATGAAATGATTAAAGCAGAGCTCTAGAACACCATGAGAAAACCTAGTTTTCAGTTAAGGGCATACAAAAGTAAAGCGTCATCATTGAAATGATTCTACATTTCCAATAGAAACATAGAGGACATTTTCCTATAGCTATAAAAAGAGATACCTTCCTAGGTATAAGAGGCCAACAGAATTCCAAACAGGACCAGAAAAGAAAATCACTATGATATTGTAACCTTTTTTTTAAATATGTTATTAGTTTATATATCTCACACTTCTCCACCTACTCCCTTTCAACCCTACAACACTAGGTAGGCAAGAAAGAAGGTTAGAGGGGGAAGGGGGCATAGATCTCTTTAGATTACTTCCTGATGATTAGGGGTGCAAAGTTCCTAGAGGCAAGTTGAATCTTCTTCCTCAGGATGTCTCCAACAAGCAGCTGCCACCAGCAAAACAACAAAAGCAATCAGCTATCAGCAAAACAAAAAACACAATGTTAGGGACCACCACCAGCAGCAGGGACCAGCAGTAGCAGGGACCCCAGATGCACATGCAGTGACAAGTAGTAGCATCTTCAGGGACCAGTAGTAGCAGGGGCAGTAACAGGGGAAGCAGTAGTTGTCACCTCTCTCTCTCTGGACTCTAGCATTTATATACCATCTCCATAGGCCTGAGAATTCCAAATGTAAACTGTCATTATCTGGCAGAATCATGGCTCTATCAGAGCACTACACAAATTATAGTTAGCTGCTGTGGACAATTTGAAGTTGCCCCATATCCCATACCTGGATTAAAATGAAAAAATATTCACATTATTAGGTTTTAAAGAAATCAGAATTCTCACTGCAGTATATAGTATGGTTAGAACATTAAAAAACAAATCATTCAAAAGGATACCAGAACTACAGAAGAGTAAAGTCATATTGCTTATAAATGCATGCCATCAAAATAGCTCCTGATTCTTTGAAAGAATCTGTTAAAGGATGAATGGCATAAAAAAATAAATTTCCAATTCTGAAAGACCACAATTTTCAGAGTATTTACATAAAAATCTATTTATTGAAATTCAAGAAGGAGAAATTATTGATAAAAACAAATTAAAGAATTTACAGCCACTAAACCAAACCTATACATAATACTGAAAGGAATACTTTAATAAAAAGACAAGGTTAAACATCTCAAAGAGGTCAGGGGAAATGAAGTAACAGCCCCCAAACAGTTAGTAAAAGACAGTGGCAAAAGCAGTTGTCAGCTGATTTGTGGGGTTTTGTTTGTTTTTGAATTTTTTTTTAGATTGATTTGAAGTGCTAGGGATTTGTGTGTCCTGGACACATGTTCTGTCATCAAACATTCTTCAACTTGAATTGTTGGGTTTTCTTGGGATAAGTGGCTGCTGAAGTGTAAGTAGGTTTTGTTAGCTATGTTCTGATTGTCTCCAGGTCCAAATGTAAGAGCTCCTTTAAGATAAAGATTTATTTTCCTATAAAAAATGTTGGGAGAAAACACAGCCAAACAACAAAATGGCAATAATTAATCTACTCAACTTCATGTTGTCAATGTTAATCATCTCAATTTTCCAATAAATTGATACAAACTAGCTGACTGGATGAAGAAATAAGATCCATGTTTTTGTTGCCTCTAAGAAACATACCTCCTTTTCTGATAAGAATCTCCATGGCAAAATCTGGAACTGGAGTTGGAGAGAAACCTCACTACAGATCAATTAGTGTTGATGAGCATCTGGGTATCTCATCTGACAGTAAGTGAGCAGTTCTCAAGATGTTCCAAACATTTTAATCAAACATCCAGGTCATTTACTAATGCATTTGTCATGTTTTGAGTTTTCAATATTACCACATGCCTCCCTGTTGATTATAGTTCCCAAGCTTATAATAACATTGGGGTATGGGGTTGTAGTTATCAGGGCCAGGTAGCTTCTCGTAGATATTTTGTTCCTGACTCCTTCCAGATTACTTCATATCCACAATAAGGAGAAGAAGTCCATTTGTTATATATTCTTGCTACTGTGCTCTATGCAATCATATGGAGACAAGTGTCTTTAACCAGGAGTCAAAAAAAAAATCTTTCCTTTACTTATTTATCTCAGGTATCTTCAGAGTGATGAAACTTTCCAAATACAATATCACTTATGGATTTATGTAACCTTGGGCTTGGAGTATCCTCTAGGAATTACATACTAATCATACCAACAGAAGATTCACAGTAAATTTGATTTATGGTTCATGTGCTTCTGAAATAGTAGAAGCCTTAGACAGAAATCAAGCAGTCCAATCAGGCTACAGTTTCTGAAGCCAGAAGGATAAAGTCAGATTGAGAAGACTGAAAGATATATCTATTCCTTGACTTTTCAGATGATGTCACAGCCAACGATCAATAAGAACTTTTATTACTATCTTCATCTAATAACTATCATAGTGTCAGAAACTAAATTGCATAGAATCTGATATCTTCAAACTCTAGGAATGAACATCTAAAGTGTCCGTATTGACAAGTGAATATTAGCCAAAAAACAAAACAACAACAACAAACAAAACAAACGAAACAAAACAACAAAAACAAAAAACAAAAAAACAAAAATGAAAACATACAGAATACCAAGATACAGTCCAGAGAACTCATAAAGGTCAACAAGCTGAAGGGTCCAAGTGAGGATGTCTGAGTTCCACTTGGAAGGGAGAAGAAAGCAACCACAATGGGGAAGGTAGGAACAGGGAAGGGAAAGGAAATGGGTGTGGGGGAACAGGGGAACATAATCTGGTATTGGGTGGAGTAAAAAGACTGAAGCCCTGAGGGTCAGCAGAAAGAATAGAAACAGGCAACCTTGGGAGGAAGGAGATTGGGAGGACTCTTTAGAATTATACCAAAGACATGGAAAGTGAGAGACTCTCAAGAGTCAAAGGTGTGGGGACCCTAGATGAAATGCATTACAGTGGAGAGAAGAAACTTATTAAACACACCTCAGCAGAAAGACAGGGCAACTAGTGAGGGATGGAGTTGCTATTCCACAGTCAAAGCTCTGGCCCAAAATTTTTCCTGTCTGAAAAAGAAAAATGCAGGGATAGAGAGAAAGAAGTTCCTGAGGAAAAGAAGGCCCAAAGTGGGATAGAGCAGAGGATTCCCAGGTCTGGATTGAGTCAGAGAAGATGTACCTAACAATCAAGAGAATGGAGGCTCCAGGAAGTTTAGAGGTCTGGTTGGGTGGGTGTAGTAGGGAAATCCTGTGGAGACAGGGGCGGGGAGGAGGTTAAAGATGTGGAACTATCATGGGGAGAGGTGGACCGTGAGGGGAATAAAATCAGGAATATAAAATAAATAAATAAAAATTTTTGTAAAAAAAAATTATAAGTCACAAAATTAGAAAAATGCTTCTAAAAGCAGAGATTAAAATATACATGGAATGAAATTCCTTAAAGAATTGCAGGAAAACACAACAAAATAGAAGAAGAAATTGAACAAAACCATCCTAGATCTAAAACTGGAAATAGAGACAATAAACAAATCACAAAGGGAGAAAACCCTGAAGATAGAAAACCTAGGAAAGAGACCAGAAGTCATAGATGCAAGCATCACCAACAGAATACAAGAGATAGGAGAGAAAATTTCAGGGGCAGAAGATACCATAGAAAACATTGATGCACAACCTTCATAGAAAATGTAAAATGCAAAAATTTCCTAAACAAAACACCCAGGATATCTAGAACACAATCAGAAAATCAAACCTAAGGATACTGTGTATAGAAGAGAGTGAAGATTCCCAACTTAAAAGGCCAGTAATTATCTTCAACAAAAGTAGAGAAGAAAACTTCCTTAACATAAAGAAAGTGATGCCCATAAAAATAGAAGAGTCCTACAGAACTCAAAATAGTTTGGACCAGAAAAAAAAATCTTTTTTTCACATAATAGTCAAAACACCAAATGGACAAAACAAAGAAGCACTATTAAAAGAAGTAAGGAGAAACAAGCTTGAGTACCCATTCTAATACCCAGTAAAATTGGATTTCAATCAAAGTCATCAACAAAGATAAGGAAGGACACTTCATATTCACCAAAGAAAAAAAACCTACCAACAGGACTCTCAATCCTGAATACCTATGGTCCAAATGCAAGGGTACAAACATTCATAAAAGAAACTTTACTAAAGCTTACAGCACACATTGCACTCACACTGTAACAGTGGGAGACTTCAACACCCCACTCTCAGTAATGGACAGGTCACGGAAACAGAAACTAAACAAAGACATAGAGAAAATAACAGAAGTTAAGAACCAAATGGATTTAACAGATATCTATAGAAAAATTTATCCTAAAACAAGAGAATATACCTTTTTCTCAGCACCTCACCGTACCTTCTCCAAAACTGACCATATAACCTGTTGCAAAACAAGTGTCAACAGATAAAAGAAAATTGAAATAATCCCATGCATGCTATAAGATCACTATGGACTAAGGCTGGTCTTCAATACCAATAAAAATGACAGAAAGCCCACATACACATGGAAATTGAACAATGCTCTATTCAATGATAACTTGGTCAAGGAAGAAATAAAGAAAGAAATTAAGGACATCTTAGAATTTAATGAAAATGAAAGCACAACACACCCAAAATTATGAGAGACAATGAAAGCAGTGCTAAGAGGAAATCTCATAGCTCTGAGTGCCTCCTAAAAGAAACTGGAGAGAGAATACACTAGCAGCTTGGCAGCACACCTAGAAGCTTTAGAAAAAAAAGAAGCAAATACACCCAGGAGGAGAGGACATCAGGAAATAATCAAACTCAGGACTGAAATCAACCAAGTAGAAACAAACAGAACAATACAAAGAATCAACAAAACCAAGAGCTGGTTCTTTGAGAAAATCAACAAGATAGATAAACCCTTAGCCAGACTAATGTGAGAGCAGAGAGAGAGAGAGAGAGTATCCAAATTAAGAAAATCAGAAATGAAAAGGGAGACATAACAACAGAATCTGAGGAAATTTAAAAAAAAATCATCAGATCCTACTACAGAAGCCTTTATTCAACAAAACTGGGAAATCTGGATGAAATGGATAATTTTCTAAACAGATATTAGGGACTAAAGTTATATCAGAATCAGATAAACCACCTTAACTGTCTCATAATTCCTAAAGAAATAGTAGCAGTTATTAAAAGTCTTGCAAAAAAAAAAAAGCCCAGGACCAGATGGATTTAGTGTAGAATTCTATGAGACATCGATAGAAGACCTAAAGCCATTACTGTGCAAACTATTCCACAAAATAGAAACAGAAGGAACACTACCAAATTCCTTCTAGGAAGCCACAATTATGCTTATACCTAAACTACACAATCACCCAACGAAGAAAAGAGAACTTCAGACCAATTTCCTTATGAGTATCAATGAAAAATACTCCATAAAATTCTTCAAACTGAATCAAGAACACATCAACCGACAGTCATCCATCATAATCAAACAGGCTTCATCCCAGGATGCAAGGATGGTAAAATATGGAAATCCATCTACATAATCCACTATATAAACAAACCCAAAAATAAAAGCCACATGATCATTTCATTAGATGCCTAGAAAGCATGGCACAAAATTTTACATCCCTTCTTGTTAAAAGTCTTAGAAAGATGAGGCATTCAAGACCCATACATGAACATAGAAAAAGCAATATACAGCAAAACAGTAGCCAACATCGAACTAAATGAGAGAAACTTGAAGCAATCCCACTAAAATCAGGGAGTAGACAAGGTTGCCAACTCTCTCTCTACTTACTCAATTCAATCCTAGCCACAGCAATCAGAAAAAAAAATGGAGGTCAATGGAATACAAATTGGAAAGGAAGAAGTCAAAATATCACTATTTGCAGATGATATGATAGTATATTAAGTCACGCCAAAAGTTCCACCAGAGATCTACTAAGCCTGATAACCAGCTTCAGCAAAGTGGCTGAATATAAAATTCACTCAACCAAATCAGTAGCTTTCCTCTACTCAATGATAAAACAGGTTAAGAAGTTAAGGAAATGACACCCTTCGCAATAGTCAAAAATAACATAAAATACCTCTGTGTGACTCTAACCAAGCAAGAGAAAGATCTGTATGACAAAGAACTTCAAGTCTCTGAAGAAAGAAATTGAAGAAAGGTCTCAGAAGATGGATAGACCTCCTGTGCTCCACAGAATGGCAAATCAATACTGTAAAAATAGCCATCTTGGCAAAAAAACAATCTACAGATTCAACGCAATTCCCATCAAAATTCAACTCAATTCTTCATAGAACTGAGCAATTTGCAAATTCATTTGGAATAACAAAAAGCCAGGATAGCAAAATCTATCCTCAACAATAAAAGAACATTGGGGTAATCACCATCCCTTACCTCAAGCTGTATTACAGAGCAATAGTGATAAACACTGTATGGTATTGGTATAGAGATGGGCACATAGATCAATGGAATAGATATGAAGACCCAGAAATGAACCCAAGCACCTAGTCACTTGATCTTTGACAAGGAGCTAAACTAACCAGTGGAAAAAAGATCATTTTCAACAAATGGTGCTGGTTCAGTGAAATAAGAAATAATAGAAGAATGAAAATCAAATACATTGTATTGGGCCTTGTATAAAGCTCTCAAGTCCAAGTGGATCAAGAACTCTACATAAACCAGATACACTCAAACTTATAGAAGAAAAAAAATGGAAAAAATCCTCAAACACATGGGCACTGGGGAAAATTTCCTGAACAGAGCACCAGTGACTTATGCTCTAAGTTCAAGAATCGACAAATATGACCTCATAAAATTGCAAAGCTTCTGTAAGGCAAAGGACACTGTCATTAGGACAAAACGGCAACCAACAGATTTGGAAAAGATCTTTACCAATCCTACAATCAATAGAGGGCTAATATCCAATATATACAAAGAACTCAAGGTGTCAGACTCCAGAGAATGAAATAACTCTATTAAAAATGGGGTACAGAGATAAACAAAGAATTCTCAGCTGAGGAATATTGAATGACTGAGAAATACCTATAGAAATGCTCAACATCCTTAGTCATCAGAGCAATGTAAATCAAAACAATCCTGAGATTTCACCTCACACTAGTCAGAATGGCTTAGCTGACAACAGATACTGTAAGTATGTGGAGAAAGAGTAGCAAGCCTCCATTGTGGGTGGAAATACAAGCTGGTACAACCACTCTGGTAATTGATCTGGAGCTTCCTCAGAAAATTGGTCATAGTCCTACCAGAGGACCCAGGTACACCACACCTGGATGGGCATATACCCAAAAGATTATCCAACATATAACAAGGACACAGGTTCCACTATGTCCATAACAGCCTTATTTATAATAGCCAGAAAGTGGAAAGAACCCAGATGTCCTTCAACAGAGGAATGGCTACAGAAAATGTGGTACATTTACACAATGGAGTACTACTCAGCTATTAAAAATAATGACTTAATGAAATTCATAGGCAAATGGATGGAACTAGAAAATATCATCCTGAGTGAGGTAACCCAATCAAAAAAAAAAAAAACACACATGGTATGTAGATATTAGGCCAAATGCTCTAATTACCCAAGATGTAATTCACAAACACATGCAGCTCAAGAAGAAGGAAGGCCAAAGTATGGATGCTTCATTCCTTCTTAAAAGGGGGAATAAAAATATTCATAAGATGAGATATAGATAAACAGTTTGGAGCAGAGACTGAAGGAATGGCCATTCTGAGCCTGCCCCACCTGAGGATCCAACCCATATACATACAGTCACAAAACCCAGACAATATTGTTGATGCCAAGATGTGCATGCTAACAGGAGTCTGATATAGCTGTCTCCTGAGAGGCTCTGCCAGATCATGACAAATATAGAGGTGAATTCTTGCAGACAACTATTAAACTGAGAATGGGGTCCCATTTGGAGGTGTCAGAGAAAGGATTGAAGGAGCTGAAGGGGTCTGAAACCCCATAAGACCAACAATACCAACCAACCTGAGTTCCCAGGGACTAAACCACATCCAAAGAGTACACATTGACAGACCTATAGTTCCATCAGCATTGTAGCAGAGGATGGCCTTTTTGGGCACCAATGGGAGGAGAAGCCTTTGGTTCTTCCAAGATTTGAACCTCCAGTATAGGGGAATGTCAAGGAGATGAGGCAGGAAGGGGTAGGTAGTTGGGTGGGGGACCACTGTCATAGAAGGAGAAAGAGAGGACGTGGAATAAAGGTTTTATGGAAGGGAACTGGGAAAGAAGATAGCATTTGAAATGTAAATAAAAATATCCAAAAAATATATATTATAGCACTTAGCACTGTTAAAGAATCAAACAAAAATATATGAAGTAAAAGATGTTAAAGAAATGGTAATATGGTGGATGACATCATCAATTGAATATGTTATGCAAAAACGAACAAGAGAGCTTAAAACAGGATAAATGGATGGATACACCAAGTTGGAAGAAAAATAAGCATTTCAAAATTTTTGCTGTGTGTGTGTGTGTGTGTGTGTGTGTGTGTGTGTGTGTGTGAGAGAGAGAGAGAGAGAGAGAGAGAGAGAGAGAAGAGAGAGAGAGAGAGAGAGAGAGACAGAGAGAGAGAAAGACAGAGAGACACAAGACAGAGAGAGACAAAATAGAAAAGATGCACCATTCACCGGTAAATGGATGGAACTAGAAAATAATATCCTGAGTGAGGCAACCCAGTCACAAAAACACAGACGGTATGCACTCACTGATAAGTGTATATTAGCCTAAAAGTTCAGAATACCCATGATACAACTTAAAAACCATATGAAGTTCAAGAAGAAGGAATACCAAAGTATGAACGCTTCAGTCCTACTCAGAAGGGGTAACAAAATAATCATGGGATTTAGTAGGAGGATGAGACCTGGGAGGGAGAGAAAAGGAAGAAGGAAAAAGGGGGCAAGAATCAGGTGTGGACGTAGCAGGGGACAAGTACAGAAGGTCAGGAAACTGAACAGAGGTGTATAGCAGTGGGGGAAGGAGAATTTGGGGTAGCCAATAGAAAGTCCCAGATGCCAGGGTCCCAAGAGTTTCCCAGAACCCAACAGGGAGGGCATTAGCCGAAATACCCAGAAAAGGGGAGATAGAACCTGTAGATGCCACATCCAGTGGACAGGTACAGCCTCCAGTTGAATGTGGGGCCACCCACCCATCTCAAAAAAATTTTAACCCAGAATTGTTCCTGTCTAAAAGAATAAAGGGACAAAGAGTGGAGCACAGTCTGAAGGAAAGGCCATCCAGAGACTGCTCCACCTAGGTTTCCATCCCATCTGCAGACATCAAACTCAAACACTACTGCTGAAGCCAAGAAATGCTTGCTGACAGGAGCATGGTATAGTTGTCCCCTGAGAGGCTCTGCCATACCCTGACAAATACAGATGCAGATGCTCACAGCCAACCATTGGACTGAGTACAGGAACCACAGTGGAGGAGTTATGTGGAGAACATCATTAGAAAGAACAACATTAACTAACTGAGTACCCTAGAGTTCCTAGGGACTAAATCACCAAACAAATAGTATGCATGGAGGGACCAATAACTCCAGCTGCATATGTATCAAAGGATTGCCTTATCCGGCCTCAATGGGATGGAAGGCCTTTGGTCCTGTGGATGTTTGATGCCCCAGTATAGGTGGATATTAGAGCAGTGAGGTGAGAGTAAGTAGGTTCGTAGGGGAGCACCCTAATAGAGGCTGGTGGAGGAGGATAGGATAGGGGTGTGTGGATGGTAAACTGGAAAGAGGGATAACATTTGAAATGTAAATAAATAAAATAACCGATAAAAAATCTTAAAAAAATTTATCCTGTCAGAAATTCACGTAATGAAATAAACAAAACCAAAAAGATTTCTTCTAAATTAAATAGATGGTAAGGAGTAATTTTCAGCTAACACCAGCATGTTAAAACTCATTGTCAAGACTCATTGTACAGTTCAATTCAACATTTTCAGTAGTGTAAACAGGGAGTGTGTATCTTTCTCCACAAAGTTGTCTGAAGGCTGAAAGCAAAACAATTAAGCTAATAACTATAGCATCTCCTAATGGACAATATCAATACAGGAAATGTAAAATGAGAGATGAAAACTTCAAAATGCCGCAGAGGAGTGGAATAATAAGTGCAATTACAATTATATTTACTTTATATTTTCTAATTCAATTTCATATATGTATGACCATAATTATCCTTCCATCATTCTGAAACTGTTTATTATAATCCAAATATTATTTTTAAGACTCATGGTACTAGGAAAGCAAAAAATCTATGGTAAACACATTCAAAACAATACCTAAAGAATTGCAACATAATTCTAACTTAAATTACTTAACCATAAAAGGGGAAAAAAAAGCATGAAAGTATGAACAATAACAATAAAATATAAGCTTTCAAATGCCTAATGTATGATCATACCTGAGGGTGATATTTTTAAATATTATTAAGTTATCCTATTAAAATCAGAGCATATGAATGCATTAAACAAATATAGAGGCTAGATAAACTATTTTTAAAAAGCTCAGTTCTTATCTATCAGTACACTGTAGCTGTCTTCAGGCACACTAGAGGAAGGCATCAGATCTCACTCACTACAGAGTAGCAGAGGATGGCCTTGTTGGACAACAAAGGGAGGAAAAGCCCTTGGTCCAGCCAAGGCTGGACCACCCCAGTGTAGGGAAATGGGGGGGGGAGGCAGGAAGGGGTGGATGGTTGGGTGGGGGAAAGGGAATAACATTTGAAATGTAAATAAAAATAATCCAATAAAATGAAATGTAAATTAAAATGTAATAAGAAAATAACAGAAAAATAAAAGGAATGAGACATTTGGATTATCAGAATGCAGATCCATTGTTAACTTTAATGTTCCCAATTCTATGTCTGAAAGAGGAAGTCTTCACCAGATTCCATGGATTGAATAAAATACTCCAAGGAAATGTACCACTATAAAGAATAGAGTTAAGGAAAAATGAAATTTCAACTGTGGCTCATCTGGACACTGTTTTTTTTATTTAATGAAATTATTTATTTATTTAGGTTACAGGCTCAGGATGATATGGCATGTTGCCTGATATATGCATTTTAATTTCAAACGTTTAGTTACATATATGTGTTTGAGAAAGTTTAAACAGTGGTTAGAACAGTGGTTCTCAACTTTCCTAATGCTTCGACCATTTCATACAGTTCCTCATATTGTGGTGACCCTCAAACATAAAATTATTTTTGTTGCTGTTTCCTCACTGCAATTTTGCTACTGCTATGAACTGTAATGTAGATATTTATGTTTTCTGATGTCATTATATGACTCCTGTGAAAAGGTCATTGGAACCCAAAAGGGTCACAATTTGTAGATTGAGAACCATTGTCCTAGAAGAAGACAGGAAACTAAAAAGTAGCCTTTGAGTTAGTGAAAGAGTTGACTTTAAGGGAAGTGGGAAGTGAGACACGGGAGGAAGATCAAATGAAAAGAAGATATGAAAGGGAGTAGAAGGGAAGTAGACAGTAGGTAAAGGGTTAGACGCTGATAGAGAAGAGCAGGAGCAGAAATTCCATCTGAAAGGACACATGCCTTGTCTTGTCACTATATCCTCAGTACTGATTTACATAGTACTAACACTGTAAATATCACATAAAGTCTTAAAAAAGAAAGCAGGAATAGCTATACTTTTATAAAAAAAAATTGACTAAAAACTATAGAAAGCCAGGATGTTATAGGTTCACGCATGATACTTTGTGGGGAAAGCCTTTTTTCTCCTGAACATTTAACTAAAAACATTTTTTTAGAATTACAGCTGACCCAGAGTGTTCTCTGGTTTCCATGTGAGACATAATTATTATGCTTTGTTTACAGTATCAGGTGTACAGTACACTTCATGAAAGAGTCTACACTCTAGATCACAGGTCTCTCCAGTGACCAGACTCAAACTTCTTGGTTCGGGCTGGAGAGATGGCTCAGCGGTTAAGAGCACTGACTGCTCTTCCAGAGGTCCTGAGTTCAGTTCCCAGCAACCACATGGTGGCTCTCAACCATCTGTAATGAGATCTGATGCCCTCTTCTGGTGTGTGTGAAGACAGCTACAGTGTACTCATATACATAAAATAAATAAATTAAAAAAAAAAACTTCTTGGTTCACAACTGCAAAATTCTCAGCTGCTGCAAGATTGGGAATGGACAGTGACTACAAAATCCTGCCTTCTCTCTTCCTTGATTGTATGAATAACCCTGAGAACTGCTTTTAAACTTTAGTTGCAGTAGTTACCCTGCCACGTGCGTGCATGTGTCCCTGCGTGCCTCTGTGTGTGTGTGTGTGTGTGTGTGTGTGTGTGTGTGTGTGTGTGTGTGTGTGTGTGTAATATGTTGCATACACCCTAGAATCTCCACAGTTTGGTTTTCTCCCCTTCCCAGTTACTCCTTTATTGTATGACAAGTTAACAAGTTGGTGACCTGCACAAAGCGAGACACAGCTATTTAATTTCTTGCCAGACATTGACCCCCTTGACGTGATCCTCTCCAGGTCTCTGTAAAAAGTCCTTGCTGTCTCAGTTTTATTTTATTTTTTTCTGGGTTTTTGCTTTGTTTTTTCTTTCTAATTGATGTGGGAAAAAGTTCTAGAATAAGTTGAAGTTCCTGATGAAGAAACACAACTGAGATTTTTTTTCAGTAATTAAAAGCTGTATATTTTGCATTTCAACACTGTGGCTAAAATCTTGATGTAAACCCCTCCCTTTCTCCCCCCCTTTTTTTTTTGGCTTAGTGAATATCATTAAATAAGTATGAAATTCTTATGCTGTATGTTCCACATGTTAAGAATAATACAATAATACAATAAATACTGGTTACAAAAACCTATAGAAAAAGAAAAGCTCAAAACATGAACTTGACATTCTAAATTTATCTCCTTACAACAGCAGTGTAATCAGACAGACAAATGATATGAAGTAAAATGGGCCTATAGGAGATGCAGGCAACCTTTTCAGAGTAGACTTAATAAATTCAGCATACCACTACTAAATACAATGTCCAGCTAGGCTTATCTTTCCGCAAATCACTAAATTAAATGCCATTATATTCCAATTTTTAACTTGAATCCTATGAGGCCAGAAATGTGCATTGAAATTTTCACATCGCAGGAAGGTAAAGAGGATGTGTAAGAAGTAAAATGTATAATAAAATTACTAAGTCAGTGTGGTAAGCAGACCCAGAGACATAAGGAAACAAGAACTGGTCCAAAGAATATGGAAAATGCTTAGTGTCTTAGTTAGGGCATCTATTGCTGTAATAAAACACCATGACCAAGAGCCACCTGGTGAAGAAAAGGTTTACTTCATCTTATACTTCTGAGGAGAAGCTTGTCTGTTTTAATTTTCTCATACTTTGTTGCTGGGGACTTTATTAACTGAAGCAACCAATGGTACACAGTCAAGTTTCTTTGTGTAAGATTGACTTCCTCCTGACGCCTATTTGCTTTCTTCAATATTGACATTTAATGATGTCTAGCATTTTACATTTCTGCCTCTATTATAACTTTTTTTTTCTTTTTTTTTCGGAGCTGGGGACTGAACCCAGGGCCTTGCGCTTGCTAGGCAAGCGCTATTATAACTTTTAAACTTCACTTGTTCTGACAGGACCTGTTCATATTACAACTGGTTAACCATTCCCCCAATTTTTTTGAAAGAAAGTATAATATTTTGCTGAAAAATCTTTAAGAACTTCAATACTTATACTTTGCCCTAGAGATAATTCCTCTTCCTCCCTGAATAAATATTGATAATGTTTGAGAATGCTGGAAAGGTGATGCAAGATCTAGGTTTATCCAGGAATCACTGTTAAAAAAATCCCTCGTTTGTGTTGTTGTTGTTTTAATGTAGAGGTTTTCCTACAACCAAAAGTTCTTTATGATTTACAATTACATGACCTTTTTGTTTCCAAGACAGACATTCTTTACCCAGAGCATTAGCAGTCTTGCTTTAGAAACCAGGTCAACAGAAAGTCAGTAACAAAGCACTTCTCAGCTGAAACTTGAGTTTAAATGATCTGTAGCCTCAGAGCTTTGTTCAAATTCATATCTGCAAATAATTGCAAATTACTACATGCCATGAGGTGTCATTGTGTAGGAGATAGATCAGAAATATGTTGTTCAGGCTTCAATTAAGACTGTGGCTAGACTGAATAGAAAGGAGGCACCAGACAGAGAGTTAGCTGGGTGTAAGGACCCTTCTCTCCCTCTGTAGTTTAGGAGAGGAAAAGTTCATGACCCTTTTGTGATCTATGTATAGATTCAGTCTTTGCTCCGGTGTTATCATTATTTTCATGAATGGTTTCGATTTTATGGTGTCAATTAAATTACTCCCCGGTACTCATGTAGTTTAAAATACCTAATCTCCAATTTCATTTTGAAAAGAGCAAAGCCCCAGGGATTTACTTCTCTCAGATTATACCTCTTCCACCATTCATCACTTATAATGATACGTATTTTTGTTGGATAATTAATATCTTTATAATCGACACTCAAAAATAAGGCATGCCACACAGTATTTAAAAGTTCTCCAATCCTTAGAGGTTAGGTAAACCTAAAACTTGTAATTGCTTTGAAGAATGAATAATTTATTGTGTTTGTTTTGCTTTTTGTATGTACATCTAACTTGTTATTACAAAGAAAGAGCTGCTTTCTATTGAAGAGCATTACACGATACTCAAAGTAAATGAATCCAGACTACAATATCATTTTACTGGTTGCATCAATTTCCAGTTTGTATTTAATGCAGAAATGCATTTAATATTTATAATGCTTGAATGTTTACATGATTTCTTGTCTTTTACTCCTATCAATGAAAATCACATATAATACTTTAAAAAACTTACTTAAATACACACTGTAAACTGTGAATATGCCCTAGATAATTTTCTAGTTCTCGAAATATGGAACTGCTGTTTTAAATGGCATGAGCAATAGCTATGTCTCTGATTTCACAGCTCCAGTTTTCATCTATGAAGTTTTATGAGTGTACACACTTTGATAGACATTTGTTCAAACGAACATTTTCCTTTGTGCTTGAGTATTAGTTCACGAAGAAACCTAATAACTCATTTTAATTTGCAATTTTTGAGAATAATCACATTGAATATTTATTCACCATAACCATTTTCCATTTACCTTTCTTGCTTCACAAATTTGCAATTCATATATATTGAACTAGTGGATTTTGTAGCTATAAAAAATTTAAAATTTCGGAGGATTGGGATAGTTGTACAAAATTTTCTGTACATAGCAGTCTAAACTCGAACTTACTCTGTATACCACTCTATTTTCAAACTTAAAGCAATCTCTTTCCCTAAGACTACTGATGCTGGGGGTACAGATTTTTGCAACTTTTCCCAGTGAGACATTGACAGAGACAAAGCTGTTTAGGTAGCTGCTAGGCAAGCTTATGTCTAGTAAAAGTTACGTATTTCCCCTGACACATTATGAAATCTCCTGGTCTATTCTAATAAAGAATGAGGACAAATGATGACCTAAGATCAGATGATCCAAGGTCAAAACCTATAGCTTTAATGTCGTTCTGACATTTTTACCTCTGCAGGAAAGGTCAGATTTTTCACCCAGTAGCTTAGGAATGTACTCATGAAGTTCCTGTACTGATGAATTTTGTGACGAAGGTTCTATAATAGAATCTGAAGTTATTAATTGCCAATTATACTTGGGTCTTCATTTTCTTCAGCATGGGAGTGAAAGATATGGGGAAGAGAATCCTGCCTTGTTCAATTTAGAGAGTGGAAGAAATTTAATTTGTTTAAATCACATTTCTCCTAGGGAAAGGACAGAAACAACCTTATGAACCACGGAGTTCAATTTTCAAAAGAAAAAATTGCATTTATTCAAGAGAGAAAGAAATAGATATGAAAGAATTTAACAAGAGGTGGGCGTTGGAGACTCAAGTATTCATTTAAATGTCCTTCCAATTTTATTTGTCAACTGTGTCTGTTTAAATCATTGGGGAATACTATACTATAAGAAATTAATTCATTTTTTATACTTATTTCTTTATAGTTATGTCCAATGACACTAATCAAAATGACACTGCAGAATTTTATATAAAAAGTATTTTTTGGGTTGATCTTCTATTAGTGTCTTGTTACAGTCACTAAAAATAACTACGCAATAAAGAACCCCTAGCATCCTTCAGTGACCAGTCTGTCTTCCACAAGACATTCACCTTGGAAGGACTGTATTTCATTCATGTGTGGAGCTCTACAGCCCAAAATGACACTTGCCGTCTACTTAGAACTGGTTCTTAAATATCAGCAAATATACAGGACCAACTAAGAGATTCAAGAACTATTTAATTTATAGCAGAATAATAGCAAATATTATGTCAGTGACAGAAAGGTAAATGTTGATATATGAAAGCCTTTGAAGGAAGACCTGTGCTTAGTAAGGCACTGTGCTCATTTCCCATACTGCATAAGTTTCAAGATCAACTGAAGAAGATTATGACACAGATGTTATCAATAATAAAGTGAAATGGGCATGGTGGGCTCATTTTATTTCCATGGATCACAGGATACTGTTTTCATATAAATGCCAAAACTCACACACATTTTTTTTGGTGATCTGAATACATGGAGTTGTGTTAAGTACTAGCATCTCAGTATTGAATAAAGCAGCTCCTAAGTAGGGTTTAAGCCAAAATTGTGACTTTAGGAAGGTTACAGGGGCTGCTGCTACAAGAAAATAAAAGGAAAATTCTAATAGCAGGTGTCCATATGACGACAACCTTCTATCAGCACCTAATAAGTTGAGACTCCAAAAAGCACTTGACACTATTGCAACAAGAAATACATATCTTGAGCAAAACAAAATGACCACTTATTGAATATCTAGTAATAAAATAAAAACAAAGTATTTTGTTACATTTGTAAATGGATTAAAAAGTCCTTGAAACTATTCAAATAGAAGTTTCAGTGGTGGCTCTTTTGGTACAAATCATATAGGTTATCTGACCTCTTTTGAACTATTAACCATGAATGATATACTTCTATACACATGCAGAGACTTAGACAAAACAAAAGTGAAATAGAATTTCTTCTTCTGGAAAATTAGTGTCAATCAAATAAAAGAGTTAAAATTAAGTCATGTAAGTAACATAAAAGATAAAATAGTTCATAAGCCATTTCTCTAAGTAAATATTTTATCACCTTTCATGTTGTACATATATTCAGATAATATTTATAAATGTTATATAGTCTAATATCAGTATATAGTGGAATATATAATGCCTTACCTACTTTTCCTGCTGCTGTGACAAAATATCCAGTGAAAGTAAATTAAGAGGGAAAGGGTAAGTGTTTAGCTCATGGATCAAGGTATAGTCCTTCATTAAATGGAAATCCGAAGCAGCTTGTCGCATTAGATCTACAGGTAGGAAGCAGAGAAGTGAATACCTGTACTGAGCTAACTTTATCCTTTTCATTCAGTCCACCCAAGCCATGGTCTTCCCACTTTGGCCAACCTAAGTTAGGTAGTCACTTGCTAGCCTGATTAGAGGCTGACCAAAACTTAGCAATCCATCCCAGCCATCCTGTGGGCTGGTCTTCTAAGTGAACCAAGATCCTTCTGAGTAGACAAGCAATACCAACAAACAGAAAACAGCTGAAAATGTATATGAGTGGTTTCTGTTAGTCGATAAGACATTCTAAAATAATGGTTCAGTAATGCCAATAACATTAAGTATAATGAACTCGATCTATCACAGGACTGAAATCTCACTACTTTAAGCATAAAAGAAAGAATCTGTCACCTATACTGAGCCCTCACTAACCTATACCTAAAAATAGTATTTATTGTCACTGTTCACATTCTAAGATTGCAATGTGAAAGTTTTTGGGTATATGATTTGTTCAAAACTCAATCATGAATTGAAATATTGTATACTTATAAATATGTGACATCAATGACTCACTCACCTTGAAATTAATATCATTAGTTAGGAGAGTGTCAAACAACTCCTTAATGAAGAAAATCAATATTTAATATAAATTTTTAAAACACATTTACAAAGAAATGAACATCATATTTTTTCTAACAGGCAGGAGATTAGGCTGTACTTGGATGTTGTTTCTTTCATGTCATAGTCCTGTATATGTAACAATGTTGTCATAGACAAAATTATTCAAAGAGTAGTTCTAATGGTTTATTTTAAAGAAGTGTATATAACTATTTTAACTTCTTGTAAATGTGTGCACCACCTATGTATCTGATGCCCAGGAGACTGGTGTGTGATGCGCTGAAAATAGAATTACCCATAGCAGTAAAATTGCCATGTAGATGTTGGGAACTGAGCCAAGGTCCTCTATAAAAGCATGAAGTGCTATTAAATACTGAGCCACCTCTGCCGACCAGTAGCCCAGTAGCGTTCCTTCTTTTTTTTTCTTTTTAAATATTTTTCTTTTATTGGATTTTTAAATTTACATTTCAAATGTAATCCCCTTTCCCAATTTCCCTTCCAGATTTCCCAACCCCCTGCTTCTATGAGGATGCTCACCCACCTACCCACCCTGAAATTCCCCTACACTGGTTCCTGTCAGCATGCACTTCTTGGAATCCTCAATATTGTCTGGTTTGAAGACTGCATATGGGATGGATCCCCGGGTGGGGCAGTCTCTGGATGGTCTTTCTTTCAGTATATGTTCCACACGTTGTCTCCATATTTCCTCCTGTGAGTACTTTTGTTCCCTTTTCTAAGGGGGACTGAAGCATCCACACTTTGGTCTTCCTTCTTCTTGAGCTTCAAGTCTTAAGTCTGTGGATTGTTTCTTGGGTATTCTAAGCTTTGAGGATAATATTCATTTATCAGTGAGTGCATACCATGTGTGTTCTTTGTGATTGAATTACCTCACCGAGGATATTTTCTAGTTCCATCCATTTGTCTATGAATTTCATGAAGTCATTTTTTTAATAGCTGAGTAGTACTCCGTTGTGTAAATGTACCACATTTTCTTTATCCATTCCCATGTTGAAGGACATCTGAGTTCTTTCCAACTTCTGGTTATTATAAATTAGGCTGCTATGAACACAGTGGAGCATGTGTCCTTGTTATATGTTGGAACATCTTTTGGATATATGCCCAGGAGTGGTATAACTTGGTCCTCAGTCAGTACTATGTCCAATTTTCTGAGGAACTACCAGACTGATTTCCACAATGGGTGTACCAGCTTGCAATCCCATCAAAAATGGATGACTGTTCCTTTTTCTCCACATCCTCACCAGCATCTACCTGAATTTTTTATCTTAGCCATTCTGACTGGTGTGAGGTGGAATCTCAGAGTTGTTTTGATTTGCATTTCCCTGATGACTAAGGATGTTGAACATTTCTTTCAGTGTTTCACAGCCGTTCGATATTTCTCAGTTGAGAATTCTTTGTTTAGCTCTGTACCCCATTTTTAATAGGGTTTTTGATTCTCTAAAGTCCAACTTCTTGAGTTCTTTGTATATATTGGATATTAGCCCTCTATCAATTGTAGGATTGGTAAAGATCTTTTGCCGTTTTGTCCTGATGGCCATGTTCTTTGCCTTACAGATACTTTGCAATTTCATGAGGTCCTATTTGTCAATTCTTGATCTTGGAGCATAAGCCATTGGTGTTCTGTTCTTCTGTTCAGGAAATTTTCCCTTATGCCCATGTGTTCAAGAGATGGCTCAGTGATTAAAGGATAGGATCACAATCAAAAATATAAGCTCTTTCTTCTAATGTTTGGTAGTGGGTCTCAAAGTTCTCTAGTGAGATGGGATTAGCTTTCCTTTCTACTTCTCCTACTGCCTCTGCCCTTCACACCCAGCTTCATGAATTTACTTAAATTATGGAATAAGAGGATATTCATGCCAAGGCCTGAGGTTCTTCAGGAAAGAGTCTAGATCCCATATCTTGGTAAAATCACATCAGAGAGATCCTCGGTTCCTAAATCCCTTTTCAGAACAGTGCTAAAATTTAATAATAGCCCAAAAGTCATTTTCTATTAAATTAGAGGTTGTATTGCTTTTTCCCTTAACAATTTGTTATTGTCTTGTATATTTTTACATTTGTACATTTACCCACACACGTATATTATGATAATAATTAAACGAAAAGAGGCCATAAATTATAGTGGAAACTAGAGGACAAGGATGGAACAGGAGAGGGATTTGGAGGCAGGAAAGAGAAAGGAGAATTGATGTAGTTATATTCTAATAAAATGCTGCTGCTTTTAATAGAAAAACAACTTTCTTTAGTTTCATGATCATTTCTATGTTTCAGATATTTTAAACAGGGTTGATAGAGACACTGACTCGAAAACAGAAAATCACACAATTCTAGTTGCATCTTCTAGCCAGATATTAAATGCCATTTCACTCCCTGAAGTTATATGTTAATAGAAATCTGTAAAATTCTCAGGTGTCTTTCATATTTTTAAGTGTAGCAACCGATGTACAAGTGTGTGTGTGTGTGTGTGTGTATGTGTGTGTATATATACATATATATATATATATATATATATATAAGTAAAAAGTGTGAAGGACAAATACAAGATTTGCTGGGTTTTTCTTTTTTCTTTTCCCTTTTAAAGATTAGTATCTGTCATACAACTATATTTTCCTCTTCAAAAGCACTTGATGCGAAGGAAGTTATCTTGGATTTCAAGTGTGAGCAGAGTCGTTACCATGTTGTTCCTGTACCAAGTGGCTATCATTTATAAACCTGACACTGAGTGGAAGCTTGGTCTTTCTTCCTCTCTAGGACTGATATTTCTCACCTTTCTTCTGCACAGTAGGTTTATCTGCAAACACCATGACAAATACTTAAAATATTCACACACATATCTGCAGACATGAACACCCTGTGTTCTCTCTCCCACTCGCATATATGCCCAGACATAGAAGTGAAAACCAGAACTCCAGTTCAGTCTCTCAGTTATTTTGTCTCAATACACTTTTTCTCAACCAACCATATATTTCTTGTCACCGATTATAAAAGCTCTAATGATTTTAGTCCTCGGAGCCTTAGCTATGTAATAGCCAGAATTAGGACATGTTTCCTCAATTTATCTTTTTAAGGGTCTTGTCAAAAGAAAATGATATCCGGCATTCTTAAATCGAACTATAATAACTTTGGGGACCATTGTTTCAAATGAACCACAGACTAAAATTACCTTAGTTTCATGGGCCATTGGGAAATGTTTATATCTTGAACTTAGATCAAACTGCTATGTCTCTAATCTAGTACACAAAAATGTACATATCTTGGAAAATACATAAAACCAGTACTAGAGTTCAATCTTTCGAATAATGTTTAGAAGGACACAATCTATAATCTGGTTTGTCTGCACAACTAGTACAGAGTTGGACAGCCACCTAAGGTTTAAGTCCTTCTCAGGAAAAATAAAAATAAAAATTGCAATTCTATTTTCCAGAGAGAATTATTACAAATTAGGAAAGTTTATAGAATTTAAGAATTTAAACAATATTAATTAGGACTTCTCTCTTTTATGTATTCAGAAAGAGCATTGGAATGGAGCAGGATGCACAAGCTAGTTGATACTCAATTGATGGAGTCCTAGCTATAACATTCTCTCAGTCTGTCTCTTCCTGTGGAGAAAGGTCTGGCCAAGAGCTGACTACTAATTTTGAGTGCAAAATGCCAATAAAGTGGGGATGTTGGGCAGGAGAAGAGAGGGGAATTTGCAACAAAGAGAAATATAGATCATACAGTAACATTTTAAGCCGAGACTACAATTGTACCAGAACTTACATAGAGTATGCTTTGTGAACATGGAAATATGTACCTATGACAAACACCTACACAGTTCACTAACTTCCCTGAGGATGCAAAAGATCTGCTGTTGCTGTGCTTGGTTTTAAATGTGTATATCCCTTATCAAAGAAATTACTTCCTTCAGCAGCAAATATAAGTTATTTAGTTATAAACCCTCTCTTAATACCTTTGTGTGTCAGGTTATTCAATAGAGCATGATAATATCTTCCTAGCTGTGATTTCTTGTGGTATTCTTTGAAATAATCCTCACTTGGGATAGGACCTATAAATGATTAAGTGCAACCGAGTTTAGATTGAAATAGGAAATAATGAATGGGGCACGTCAGCATTAGCAGAGGACCTTCCCAACAGTTGACTTCATTGTGACAATAACATGTAAAGAAGAACAAGTCCATGCTAAGCTTCTCCTTGATGGGTACTGTTCATATTTCCTAGTAGCCCCTCAACTTGAAATAATTTTCCATCCTTTAGAGGTTCTCGCATGAATCGCACTATGCGTCCTTTTCATCCTGTTTCCTCTTTTTGTAAACTTAAGGATGTGCCAGGGACATTAATAATCATAAACCCCCACAGGAGACGTCACTGTGGGACAACAATGAAAGATAGAGCACCTGGTAGAGTCAGTTCTGTGGAGCACGTGGGAACCATGTAATGGTGGTATTCTCTTCGCCTCTTCTCACAGCAATGGATCCAACTGACATTGCAAACGTCTGAGACTGTGAGCAAAAACAGATAATTCTGCCTTTATTTCTGTTTTGCATTTGCTACAGCAATGTAAAATACTGCCTAACACACTCAGTGACCAACACTTCCTATAAACGGAATAGTTCTTCAAACCGAGAATGCTTCTCAGGGATTCCTTATCAGGCAGGCTTCAGAACATGCACGCTTAAACACTATCACAGACACAATATATACATATATACAGAGTCCCACACAAATATAGAGACCTACACAGACTGATGTGAAAAATGAATTAAACAATTTTTTATTCCAATATCAAAAATATATGCATCTTTATTATTATTTATGTATCACTCAGGGATCCTCATTAACATTCTTTATTTGCACATCTGTAATTGACTTTTAAAAATGATGAGATCTTTACCACCTAGCCATCAAAATTCATCAGTCAAAGGGAAAGTAATTTGCATACAGTGCAATTATATTTTGACAGGTAAATTACTAAAGCATCATCCAAATTTTATGTAAACAGAACTTCCTTTCTCAATTAATAGTAATAGTTTCATCTTAACTTGCTCCTTTGGATTCCTGTTTGAATGCAATAAGAGCTCCCGCAAGGGAGTGGCATTTATTTAGGTCTGAGAATAGACAAATAGACTAAAATAAATGAGATCTAAATGATATTACAGCAGGATCCGAGCTCGCTTAAGTCTATGTCTTTAGTCGGGTTAATGTGCTTTAGAATATTGGCTTGCTTCATGCCCTCTGGAGTCACAGGTTGCTATGTTGCTTTGAGTGAAACAGTTCTATTGTATATTTATGATTTATGTCCTGCCTGCTTCCAAGTAAGCTAGAGGCAGCTTGCCACAAGATGCAAGTGTAAATGTAGTATTAGCAACTGAGAGAGACGAAGATATCAATGTAGATATAAAACATGCCCACAGGAAAGTTAAAATGAAAATGAACAGAGAAAAGAAAATTTATGAGAAAGCAGGTGATAGCTGTGTCAGGATCCAATTTGAAGTTTATTCAGGACTCCCCAGAAGCCAAGATAAAAAAAGAAACAAAATTGATTACATAGCATCTTAGTCTCTCAGATGCTTTCCGGGAGAATTAATCATGCCCCTTTCTAGCAGGCTGCCCATCACAGACTGAAACCTGGATCACAAAGACGGGGAATTTTCCATGTCAATCATAGCTTCAATACTATCTTCAGACACAGACAATGGCAGGCTCGTGCATTATCCTAGGAGAACCAAAAGAGTAATCAAACCCAATTCCTGAAATGATAATAATTGGACATAAAAATGGACATAATTCTCATCTCCACGGGGTGTTTTAAAGATGATCATTTAGTTTCCTTTCATTTTCTTCCTTTCAGAAAATACTGGTTTATAACAATCCCACAGATACCAATTCCGTGTTATCAGATGCCAGTTAAGACATTATGACCTGGAAAATATCATTATGGGTTGTATTTCATCTATTTGTCATGTGTTTATGATATAGGCAGCCCTATGTACAGATACACGTCCATCTAAGGCCAGAGCCACAGGAGGGCATCAAGTTTCCTGATCTCTGATTCTCCACCTTATTCTTTTGAGGTAAGTTCTATCCATGAGTCTGGGACTAATTTTGGAACCCAGCAGGCGCCAATAATCCTGTGTCCTCCCATTCACAGTACTGAAGTTATAGGCATTCTCCCCAGTCATGTCTGGATTTCTTTATATGGGCACTGGAGATTTGAACTCAGGTCCTTGCACAGCTAACATTCTTTCCAACTAAGTCGGCTCCATAGCGCCTCCTATTGATTTTGGTTCCTGTTGTTTTTAACACAGTCTTAACCATATAAAGAGATCAGAATGGAGATTGGAACACCACCATAGTCGACATGGCCAGCATTGCCCATCTCAGCCAAATTTCTCAAAAAACGTCTGAATTTCTGTGAGTCCCAGCACAGGTGAAGAAGCTTGAACACCAACAAATCCTGATGGACAACAGTTGCCTTTGGCAGTCTGTGTATAACTTTGTAAACTTCAAAACTTATGTGCAACATAGATCCTATAATCATACAGTAATAACAGGTATGTTGTCCTGTCAGGTATTACATTTGGTTAGTTTAAATCAACATCTCATTTAATGCCCTCAGAACTGCCATCCTTAAGTTATTGTGTATCTAAGAACACCAGCATCTTGCTTCTAGAATTTCCTACACATAGCATTCTTTCAAGTTACCTCCAAACAGGAGGCTTCAGAGGCAGAAATCTTCATCTTCCCTGAATCAAAATGTAACAACACAGCAACAAAACATCTGTGGCTTAAATAAATGAACACATAAATGTGTTATTTTAAGGTGCAGGCAGCAAAAACTGGTTTTCCATGTCAATCTCTTGGGTTTTATTTTAGTGTTTGTCTACAGAAGGCATTAGGCTAATTATGAGCCCCTCTTCTGCTCTAGGCAGTTTATTTCAAATTGAGAGCAAAAGCATAAAAATCATCTTCTGTAGGTTGCCGAAGACACCCGTAATATATTCTAAAATGAAAGATAGCTTTGGAATTTCTGTGGCCACTTCATGATATTTGGCCCTTTGATCCTTGAAGTATTTTAGCTCCATTTGATTCAAAGTGTGACTGAAAGCTTATGAGAAAATGAATTGTGCCAATAAATATTTACTTTGATCTCTTTCCTACAGCTGCTTCCTATAAACTCTTTTAAAGACAGAAATTAGTTGAGCAATTGAAAGGATTTGTGAATAGGTAAGTAAAAGAAAACATCTCTAAAGTATAATATGATTTCATCTGCTGTATTGTACCCTATGTGAATTGCTTTTGAAAGGCTTCAAACGTGGGAATTGAATCTCAAGAAATTCAAATGCATAAGTAAAAGCCCAACAAATTCCCTTCAAAGGAGTAGTGAAGCGTTTCTTTCCCTCACTGTGCAGAGAAAGCTGTTTGGTCACCTTGGCCACTGAGATTTCAGTAACTTTCTTTTATCAATTCTACATCTTTGACAGGACACACACACACACACACACACACACACACACACACGCACACACACACACATGCCATTTTGTTTTGATTTGATCACTTATTGCTCATATATAACCCACTGGCTGACCTCCCAAGAAGACTCCTTTTTCCCACTTGTGGTATTACACAGGCTGTTTCTTCCCTCTCCTCTGCTCTGCGTTCATTTGACTTCATTCCTTAGTCCACTTAACTTTCTTAGTTATGATACCGGACAGCGACTTCATTTACTCATTTCTGATTATCTCGTGCGAAACATTTTAGTAACTATTTATTAAGTAATTAATGAGAAACTGAATCTAGTTCCTTCCTTGTAGACACATGTCAGTAGCCATATCTGGGTAGACCACTGTCAGTGGAATGCTTTGTGTCAAAGCTTTGGATTGATTCTCAATTTCAGTATTCATGTCGTGAGCTTGAAACAAAGCCAGTGAAAGAATAAAGGACTGTGCTGGACAGAAATGACTGAGAGGATGTAGAGAGAATGTAGTGATGTGGGAAATACGGAAAATGAGGATCAATAACCCTAGAGAATAATGAAAAGATCATGAAATATTTTAGAAAAAAAACAGAATTGGTTAAACTCTCAGGGTATTTTTATGAAGACCTCAGAACCATGAACACACCACCATCATCACTTTTGGCAGGCTTTTGGTTAAATTAATAACTAACATTTCCAGACCTCCTTAGGACCGGACCTCCTCAGTTTTCATTTTCATGAAGTGATATGTGAAGGTATACAGAAAAAAAAGAAACAACAAAAACTTACCAAGATATGAAACCATGTGTAAACACACAAACCCCATGAGAGCAGGGAATATGAATGCCTCAAGGAAAATGTTCAGATGCTCTCCCAAACTCCAATTCTAGGCCTTGTCAGCACTGGACAGGAAGCAAAGCTGAGTTCAGGATAATTGACACAGTAGCAGCAAAAAGTCAAAGCAGTAGAAAGAGCATTGATACTCCAATAGTTGTGCTTAGCTAAGTGAATTTACCATGCAAGCCAGTTCGCTAGGGATGGTGAATTAATGTTACTAAATGATGAAATTATAAACATATTTTATGTCCCTACCTAGTATGTGAACTGAATGCAATGCCTACTACTCTTTTATTCACAGTCTTGGATCTATCAAATTTTATGATCAATGAGCTTTGAGCTTAACAATTTACCCAAGTATTTTTAAAGTTAATTGTATTTCATCCCTAGACCCTACTAATTGTTTATTGGTTGTCATACAGATGAAAGAAAGTCACTCTGGAACACTAGCGGACACAGCCTAATCATCCATTCTTTTGCACATATGTGCCCACATTTAGAGTTTTTGTCAAAATTTGCTTGAATGGTGCCTTCCATGGTTACACACATAAAGTTAGTATAATTTCAATGTTGCTTTTGCTAATTCTTCTAGGAGATATCCTTCTCGTCCTTCAATACCTAACTAGAGTACAAGAGAATAGCTATCTCAGGGAAACTGCTCTGGTGTCCCAGTACCACAAATATCTCCAAACATCAAGGATCTCCTTGCATTCAGAGAGTAAATAACCTGTTTATAACTCAGAACTTTGCATATTTATGTGAAAGTTTGTAGAATAGTTTAAATATAATCAGAATCACTGCTCATTCAAACTCTGTGACTGGGACATGAGAGACTATTTACACACATAGCATGTTTTTATCTTTGGTATTTTTAATTGAAATTAATTATGCTTACTGTATTTTATGGAAAATAATATATTCCAGAAAGAATTTATATTCTGGGAGAGATTCTTTGTATGTGTGCTTCTTACTTTATTTAACTCTAAATCACATGTACTTTTGTGTATCTATTTTAACTTTGTGTTTTATATGTTTATTAAACACATATGGAAAATTTAAATACTACCTTAAAATTTGTGTTGAATGGTCAATTAAACAATTAATATTTCTTATGAGCACATTTGCATTTTAAATGGATATTAATCTCCAGATACAGATTTAGCTCTACACTGAGAGTTTTATGCACTTTTACAGTTAGTGTAACTATATATTTGTTTATGCAGCTTTACCTACAATTACCTGAGAAGTATAGGTCCATTTTCAATTCGTGGGTAAGAAGTTATTCCTCAGAGCAGATTTAGATCAGTCTCATGAAATTCAACTCTCAATTACCAGTGCTGACAATAAGATTAATGAGAAATGAATGTCATTAAATTGACCATAAGGGAAGGAGTATATGCCAGTCATTTATAGGTCTTTGGAACAATAAGGTGCCATGCAACATGGAACAACATATCTTCAATTCTCTCTGTTGTTTTACATGTTTCACCATCTCATATTACATTTCTATTTAAAAGTTATGTGCATAATTTTGATTCACATGTTTCTCTCACTCTGTACAATGAATGCCATCAGGTCTGATTTGTTTGTTCCTTATTATATCATAATACCTACCAAAATTCAGGAGCTCATGAGTTCTCAATAAATTGCAGTTAAATGAATTATTATATGTGTGAATTAGTACAGAAAACAACAACAACATGCTGACATTGTTCTCGATATCAAATCCAGAATATACCTTCAAAATCTTAGGTTGCTTCAAGGTCCTATTCCAAAGATCTTTGAAAGCAAATGTTTTCAAATTACCTTATCATATATTTGGTAAAGGCCTGTGATACTCAAGTCATACCACAAAGAACATAAAACATGGTCTAGGACTCCAAACTCTTTTACCAAAGACCAAACACTCTCCATAGTAACTACATGCAAGGATGCATGTGCCTAAGTACCAGAAAGTTCATGCACACCAGTCTAGTGGCTTTGAAGGGGAGCGGGTAGGAAATTGCAGTTATTTCTTGTCAGCATTGTCAAGTCAGTGAGGGAGAATGTAGACATTTATGAAATATTAATGTTTGTCAGAAAGCTATTGGGTAATTTTCAGATGATTTGGACAATATGCTTTTCCACCTTAGCTTTTCTGTTTCTTGTGTTAGAGCATTTGAAAATCACTTGGGGGTGAATTTTTTAATCATTTTATGTTTTACTTTTTCCCACCTTCTGATTACCCAATCCCAGAGTTCTTCAACCCATTCTCTGCTGTTTTGCCTCTGAGTGGTTGTTTCCCATCCCCAGGCAAATCCCATCCCTGGGGCATCAATTCTCTACAGGATTACGCACATCTTCTCCCACTGGGACCACACAGGACAGTGTTCTGCTACATATGTTCAAGTCCAAGTGGATTAAGGACCTCAACATAAAACCAGATACACTGAATCTAATTCAAGAGAAAGTGGAAAATAGCCTCAAATGCATTGGTACAGGGGACTATTTCCTAAACAAAACACCAATGGCTCAGGCTCTAAGATCAAGAATTGATAAATGGGAGCTCTTGAAATTGAAAAGCTTCTGTAAGGCAAAGGACACTGTCAATAGGACAAAATGGCAACTTATAGATTGGGAAAAGATCTTCAATAATCCTACATCCAATAGAGGACTAAAATCCAAAATGAATAAAGAAATCCAAAAATTAGACTCCAAAAAGAATCCAAATAACCCCATCAAAAATAGGGTACAGAACTAAATCTCAAATGGCCAAGGAGCACTTAAAGAAATGTTCAACAGCCTTAGTCATAAGGAGGATGCACATATAACTACCCCGAGATTCCAACTTACACTAGTCAGAACGGCTAAGATCAAAAGCTCAAGCAACAGCATATGCAGGGAGGATGTGGAGAAGGAGATGAATGTTTTAAATGTTAGAAAGAACCTTGGTTTATGTCAGCTTTTTAAAGATTTTTATTTGTGAAGTCTGCACTCATATATCCATCCCTTTAAAATTTGCATGTGGTAAAAACAACTACAACTTTCATATTATGTGGAATAAATCTGTGTCACAGCTGAAGAAAACTCAACTACCTTTACTGGCAAAAGCTTGCAACATATTTATATTCTAGCACCCTTGGGAAAAAACCTCCTATTTCCCCTAAAGGTCTATGAATGTCAAATATTTTGAAATATTTTAAAGAAAAAAAGAGAAGAGTTTAAAAAATATTTTGTTCTTCAAAATAAAATGTCTTGATTCTTTTTTTCCTGCAAAATAATTGAACACTCATTTTATAAGTTCTAGTGCTCAGCCTTTCCCCTGGAGGTCCTTTTCTTTTCAGAAAACATTTCAAGCCCTTTTATTATCTCTTCAGTCTGAACATTGCAGTCCCCTAGAGTGTGTTATTTTGTTCTTAGTGGCAAATTGCACATCCTTTTGAAAGACCACTTCCCATTAGAACGATAGCCAACACCTTAGCAAATAAAAGTCTCTTGTCTGTCTTTAATAAGCATTCATTGTCGAGATGACATTTCTAAATGTAATGTGAAGTTCCTTGCCATCTATGTATCATTTTTATATTTGAGAATAAGGAATGAGTGTGAAATAGTTTGAAAAGTCAAAACCCGTCACACTCTGGTTTATCCAATCTGAAAACCTCTTATTGTCATCTTTAAAATTATAATATAAAAAGTACTTGATGGGTATTCATGTGACACTGGCCTGGATTACTGAAATGTATAGCCCAACCAGGCGTCTGCAAGCTGAGTGCCAAGGAGACAAAGTGATTGAAATATATGGTATCAGTTAGGATTCTTAATAGATACGTAGGACATACATACAGAATTGGAGCACTGAGCTGCCTTTTAGAAGACTAGTTGGTCAGCACTTGGAATAAACTAGTACAGTAACCACAATAATGTCTAAGTGCTGCTCCTTCATAAACACAACTGTTGGAGAGGTGTGGTGCAGATTTCAGTGCCTACCACAGCAGCTGGACAGTAGCAAGCGCCTCCACAAGGCTACTGTCAGATCAGCAACTCAGATGGCTGCTGAGGTCATTCTCACTTCAATGGATTCTCTTAGGAATTGTCCTTCAATTCAGTCCGTATTAAATGGACATGTTCCACATAGTATGAATCATGGGTCAAGGTGATCAGCAAAACTACAATAAAGGCTAGACATTTTTTTCTTTTTTTCTTTATTAACTTGAATATTTCTTATTTACATTTCGAGTGTTATTCCCTTTCCCGGTTTCCGGGCCAACATCCCCCTCTCCCTCCCCTTCTTTATGGGTGTTCTCCTCCCCATCCTCCCCCCATTACCGCCCTCCCCCCAACAGTCACATTCACTGGGGGTTCAGTCTTAGCAGGACCAAAGGCTTCCCCTTCCACTGGTGCTCTTACTAGGATATTCATTGCTACCTATGAGGTTGGAGCCCAGGGTCAGTCCATGTATAGTCTTTGGGTAGTGGCTTAGTCCCTGGAAGCTCTGGTTGGTTGGCATTGTTGTTCATATGGGGTCTTGAGCCCCTTCAAGCTCTTCCAGTCCTTTCTCTGATTCCTTTAACGGGGATCCTGTTCTCAGTTCACTGGTTTGCTGCTGGCATTCGCCTATGTATTTGCTGTATTCAGGCTGTGTCACTCAGGAGAGATCTACATCTGGTTCCTGTCGGCCTGCACTTCTTTGCTTCATCCATCTTGTCTAATTGGGTGGCTGTATATGCATGGGCCACATATGGGGCAGGCTCTGAATGGGTGTTCCTTCTACCTCTGTTTTAATCTTTGCCTCCCTATTCCCTGCCAAGGGTATTCATGTTCCCCTTTTAAAGAAGGCGTGAAGCATTAAAGGCTAGACATTTAAGCAAAGAAGGGTTATAGAGTTTTGTAGGATGAGGCAAATAGTTTTTAATACTTTGAGAATTTCACAAACATAAAAGGATAGATTATTTTGTTGGACTTCATATTTAGAAATGATCAGGCTGGAGAAATGGCTCAGTGGTTAAGAGCACTGACTGCTCTTCCAGAGGTCCTGCATTCAATGCCCAGCAACTATATGGTGGCTCACAACCATCTGTAATGGGATCCGATGCCCTCTTCTGGTGTGTCTGAAGTCAGAGACAGTGTACTCATCAACATTAAATAAAAAGTATGTTTTTTTTTTTAAAAGAAAGAAATGATCATTTTTGTCTTTTTCTCTCCTCTCTCTATCTCTCCTCTCTATACTTTCATTTGTGCCCTTTTCCCTTTCAGCTCCCATTCTATTTATTCATTAGAGTTTGCAATAATGAAACATAGCTTCTAAAGAAATATCTTGGATTATATTTCACGATCCTAAGGTCAAGAGCTCTTATTGTCCTGAATATAATCATTGCTGTCTGATTATATTTGATCACCCTGAGTATGGCCACAGACATCCTTTGTGCAGTTGGAGATCTGAGACCCCTACTGTGAAACCAGGCCTCAGTGATATCAGTAAGCCATCAACATATGTCAGGATGTGGGGAAACTGCCAAAGCCACAGGGAGGGAGAACAATCCGTGGCTGAGGATCACCTTTCTTATGTTTAAAACATAAAGCTCCCTAGGAAGTGTCAAGATGAAGGAAGATGTAATACACCAATGACCCTGACTGCCATGGGCATTTTCTTCTCCTTGGAGGGTTTTGCCCATTTAAAGAATTGTTTTTTCTCTCCTGTGCACCCATGTGAGCAACATGCAGGGCAGAGAAAGCTCTCATGTTGTAATCCCATATTTCCTATCTCAATATCTGCTCGATGCCACACTCAAGTGCATTATTCCTGGGACTTTTAATTTTCCCATATCACCCTTTGCTGCATATCATATACGATCTCCTTCACACGGAATCTTCTCTTCCATCTTTTGTTCCTAGACCTTGCCTGCCTACCAAACACCATGTTGCAGCCAACTTGATGGATATATCCATCCCCACTCTGGTTGCACAAGACTCAGCACTGGTAGGATTGGAGAGACCATGGGATTCTTGGAGACGGGGTCAAAATTCAGATATTTTACTATGTTCTTAAACTTGTCAAATCATATCAAAACAATATAGGGTTTTGTTGTTGTTGTTATTTCTTTCCCCAAAGCCTTCGTAAATGTATGCCAAAGCTAAGATATTATGATTCTAGGACCTCTATCTGCTAGAATACAAAAGATAGTTTTTCCATTCAGTCAAAAAACAAACAAATGAAAAAAATAGAATGCATGAATTCATCCTAAAATAGCAGCAGAAATTTTAAAAATACCATTAGGTCATCAACATGAGTGAATGCATTTATTTTTTTACAACTCCAAATTGCAAAACATAAATGTTCTTAAAAATCTAAATTATAAAAATAGTGAACAGAGAAAACTAGAAATTTCAAATATTGATAACAGGACTGGGAAGACAGTTTAGCAATAAAGGGCACTTCCTGCTCTTTCAGAGGACTCAACTTCACTTTCCAAAAGTTATAGCAAATAACTCATAACTGCCTATAACTCCACTTTTAGGTGTTTAGCTACTCTTTTCTAGTCCCCATGTGTTCATACACATACTTGATATACATAAAATAATGCAGGCATACACACAAATAATGAAGAAATATTTGAAAGAAAATATAAATAAAAGGCCTGACTTGAAATTTACCAAGTACCTTAGTACCAAAATATATGTTTTATGTAATTGGTGTTAAATACAAATAAACTGCTCATTAAAGGTCATCACTAAAAGAGAGACAGATAGACAGATAATATGCAATATATTAAGAATGGTTCCGCTTTAGATAAGGGAAACAGAAAAAAAAAGTAACTTTAAAAGGTATAAAAAGACAAAAAAGAAAATTGGCATTACGTACTGTATGAAGTATGAGTGGAGTCAAAGAATATGGTGTAATATTAAAAAATGGATAGTAAATGGATACAAAAGATAAACATTATTGAGGGTATCCATGGAAGACACATATGTAAGACTGACTGATCAAAACTATACAAACAAGACGAAGTATTTGAAGTAGATAGGAAGAAAGGAAGAGGAGGACTGAGCAGGGGGTGAGGAGGGAAGGAGATGAGAAAAGTCTAACTGCGATAATCCTCAGTACAAAGTAATAAAATAGAGAATATAAATACAGTATTTTACAAATAAATAAGATTAATAGGCTTAGATTTGCACTATGACCAGAAAATGATTTTCATTATTTTCTTAAGGTATACTATAACTATTATAGAATAGAAATAAACCAACTACCACCCCCCAGATTTTTGAAAGTTGGCAAAAAGATAGACTTTTGCACAGTTGCAATCCTTTAAATGATAAACTTTACAGCTATTAGCCAATAAACAGATTTAATAAATCAAATACATTAAAATATGTAAAACATACAAAGAACATTTTCTGTAAAAACAGGTGCAAAGTAAAACACCTGTATATTATTTTTCTTTAAGAAATGGTAAAATGCCACAAATTGATCAGCTTCTGCATTTATTTCTCTTCTTTAATCTGAGTTTCCATGGACTGGGAGTGTAAATTAGCTCTGGTACTCCACTTGGGGGTCTCAAGGCCTAATCTGAGGTGGCAGGCAGATTTCTTTCCTTTTGGGGATTGGAGTCTTCTTTCAAGTTCATGTGGTTGAGGTGGAATTCTTTGTGGCTGAAGGAGTGAGGACCTTCTTTTCCTATTCACGGTCACATGAGCCACGATCCACACTGGCTGGCCATGTGCCGTACAAACATGTCCTCGCAGCATGGTTGGCATGACTGACCTGAAAGCTGGGAAAATAATTTCTCTTCCTTTGTCTTGTTTTTTCCCCCATGTCAGTCTGCCTTTCTCTCTATCCCTCTCAATTCTCCAGTTGTATATAATGTAAGTTACAGGAATGACCATCCCAAACACTACCAACATGCTTTACCAATTACTAACAAGACTCCATTTTTAAGCAAGACACGCTGATTCACACCAGTGCTCCCAGAATCCAGTGCTCAGTGGTAGAATCCAGAGAATGAGGTGTCTACTGTTGTTCTTGGCTCCTTCTCCGTAAGGGGAGTAGGAGACCAGCCTGATCTACATGATACCATATCTAAAAACAGATCCATTTCTGCTGAAGACGAAGGGTAATGCAAAGGGGTGGCCAGCCCATGAACTCACTGGAGATCATCCTGTGTCCTGAAGATCACTTTTTCATGTGTCCTTAACTTTTGATAAACATCATATACCTATCAGTTCATATATCCATATAGACCCATAAAGAGGAAGAAATGATGAGTCTAGATTAATAGAATTTGAGCACTGGATAAAAAGAAGGCAAGGGACAGATGAAAAGAAATGCTTGTCTGAGCATAACTCCTCCCTAGTTCTCACTTTGAGACACAGGTGGATATTCAAGTTAAAACACAAAATTAAATCAGCAAGGAAAGGGAATTAAAACCCCCAAAACATATATAATCTCAAATAGACTCCTGTATTTCTAATGAATAACAGGCACCCTGTGGAGAGAAGAAAGTTGAGCCAAACCATACCCGGGCTCATAATGATGATTATGTACACTAAAATAAAATTAAACGCACAAGAACAGCACAGAATCTAGAGGTCTAGAATCTAGAGACTGCTTTTGTTTCTCATAGTGATGTAGAAAACCTAACTGCCAAGGTGTGCCACTGGAAACTGTGGTGGAAATTTTGTGACCAAATTACTACACCAAAACAATGGAAGAGAGGAAAGGTGTTCCTAAGGCACAACACATCAGTGTGAGAAGACAAAAAGTAAAAAAGCTGGACAATGGCGGTGGCTTATTTACATGGCTAGGGACTGGTAGGGAGTGAGCTCTAGACTAGAGTGAGGCAAGTGTGACCTTCACCAAGATTCCTATATCAACCTTCCTCAAGCTGTGCCTCCTTCCCCTCTGTGAAGCATCCACTACTCTCCAAATACCACTGCCTGCAGGAGACCAATCTTAAGAAACAAAGGCCTTTAGGAACATTCCAGAGTGAAACAAGAACAAAGGCTAAGCAGTGAGCGTACTGACACTGTAGAGAATCAACATTTTCATTACAAAGCAGGAAAGAGGCAGACAAGAGGGAAGGTGAAGAAGATCCCTTAATGGTGAAATAGAAATTGAGGGATTCTAGCTGCTTACTTAACAGTGCTGGAATCAACAACATCCTGTAATGATGCACACATCATCACTACACACTAGTGTCAGCATCTGTCAGCACTGATGTTTGCATCACTGTTTCTAAATACCGTTTCCTCTCACTCACAACCTAGGGTCTTTGATGAAGTGGCAAATTTTGAAAATACTTGAAATATGGACTGACTGTGTCAGAGAGATGTATGTGTGGGTGGGTGTGTGGGTGTGAGAGTCTGTGTGCATCTGTACATGTATGTGCAAGTGTATGTATGTGTCTATCTATGTGGGGGTGTGTGTGTTTTATTTATGTCTGTCTGTGTCTGAGTATATGCATGTGTCTATGTGTTTGTGTCTCTGTATGTGTATGTGTATGTTTTTGTCTGTGTGTCTCTGTGCCTATGCATATGCGTATGTCCATGATTCTCTCTCTCTCTCTCTCTCTCTCTCTCTCTCTCTCTCTCTCTCTCTCTCTGTTCTCTCCTCTCTCTCCCTCTCTCTCTCTCTCTGTGTGTGTGTGTATCTGTCTGTCTATCTATCTATCTATCTATCTATCTATCTATCTATCTATCTATCTATTATCTATCTGTCTGTCTGTCTGTCCGTGTTGGTCTAAGTCTGTATGGGCCTATGTCTTTGTGTGTCTCTCTGTATTTCTGTGTCTCTTTGTCTGTGTATGTGTCTATCTGTGTGTTTATGTCCTGTTTGTGAATAGACAAAACAAAACAAAATAAAATAGCATTTTTCTTGTAAAAGAAAAATAAACAAACCTGGTGTTTCTTTTTACATAGAAAAAAATCTGCAGCCAGAAAAGTCACTTTATATGTTTCAAACAAAGACTTAATGGAATGAACAGGCTCTCTGTGTACTTTAGACAGTGATTAATGAAAAGGCAGCTTTTGGACCAATAGGACCCCCCGCCCTTCCCACAGCACATTTGTTTTCAGCATGGGAACTAATACTGGGACAGTGCCTTGAGGCACAGGCCCTAAACACACGTCAAGCCTCAGGTAGCTATTTACCTTTGAAAGTGTGAGTTGCTACCAAACTCAAAAGAGAGGCAACTGGAGAGGTGGTGCTAGTTAGTGTTATGTTATTTTGACAAACACTCCAAGGACCTCGGTCTAAGAAAGGCTGCTGTGGCTTGTAGCTTTGAAGATTTCAGTACATGGTCAGCTGGCACTGAGGCTTTTGCAGCTGTGGTGAGAATCATGTGAATGAAAGTGATCCTCAGTGTCACTGCCAGACAAAAGAGGCAGAGACCAACTAAGCTGGTTCAGTTTCTTAGCATCCTCCCCTAAGACTCGCAGATTAAAGGTTGTATCAGAGGTGAAAATCAAACCTTGAACATAGAAGGCTTCAGATAATATTTTAGACTCAAGCTATAGCAAAGCCATGTTTTCCAGCAGAAACCTCAATCCCCAGAGGCCAGTAACATAGTCTGATACAAGATCCATGAAAAGATTTAGGACAGATTTTTAGATAGAATGGCAAAAAGCATATCATGGGCCATCAAACATTTAACAACAATGGTAATTTGAAAGAAACATATGTCTTTCACTAGGCAGAAATGTAAAGCTCTGTGAGTTTGATGTAGCAGAGGAACAGCAGTGGCATTTTTAACAGACCATACATTTAGAAAGATAAGAAGTCTTCCCTATAAACAAAGAGAGCAGGGCAGGATGCTGTGAAAAGAGCTAATTAGAATTCTCAGATGCAGTGAGTATGTGTGAAATAAAACAAACATGCACACAGTTGTACTGAATACCTAAATGCAAAAGTGGCCACATATTAATAAAAAAATTTTTTAGAATGTGGTTTACCAAGATCAGCAGAAATTATAAGAAAAGAGTTAAACAATGAAAATTCAGAAATGCCAGCAGATGTCATCTAGGGTTCCAGGATAGTAAAAACATGCGGAATGGTCGGCCTCAGGAAGAAGAAACGGGGGTGAGGGGGGGGATGGTGAGAGATCAAAGAGAAAAGCAAGGAAGCAAGGAGAGAGAGGAGAGAGGGGAAATGGTGAAGAGATAAAAAGGAAGGTGTTAGGAGTGTGTGTGTGTGTGTGAGAGAGAGAGAGAGAGAGAGAGAGAGAGAGAAGGAGAGAGAGAGAGAGAGGGAGAGAGGGAGAGAGGGAGGGAGGGAGAGAGGAGGGAGAGAGAGAAAGAGGAGGAGGAGGAAGATCACAGTACAATGCTAGTAAGATGTTAGTGAAGATCTCAATGCTTTAAAGGAGACCTAAATATTCACATGTGGGGAAAATGCCAAAAAAAGATACAAACCAGGTGTCTGGGCCAGCAGGATGGCTCAGCAGGGAAAGGCACTTGCTGTGTAAACCTAGTGATGACTTCCTACCCTACAATAAGGTTGGCAGGAAGCTGCTTCACGAAGTTGAACTCTAACCTCCAAATCCACAAGGTAACATTTTCCACTGTAGTGCACACAAATGCATTATAATAATAAATAAATTTTTAAATATGTATTATATACACAGTATACATGATATTTAAGATAAGACAGACCAATAATTCTTAGAAGACTATGCAGCAATTTTCTTCGGTGAGAAAATTATGAATTTGATCTAATTCCTTTGTTGTTTAATTAAATTGCAGGTTAATTATGACTACAAAATAAAGGTATCATTGGACTTAAAATGACTCTACTACTTTAACTTTCAAGGGATGTGACTTATAAAGTGCTCTCAAATATATGTCACACACAGAAGTAAAAGAATAAGAAAAAAGAAATCTTAGGTAAAAGAAACAATATGCTGATATACTAAAATTAGTAATTTATGTTCAGTACAGGTGATAGCTGAAACACAGTGTTCAAAATTTAAGCTGGTAAATGATTTTAATTTAATTTAATTTAATTTTTATGTATGCGAGTACACTGTCACTTTCTTCAGACGCACCAGAAGAGGGCATGGATTCCATTACAGATGGTTGTGAGCCACCATGTGGTTGCTGGGATTTGAACTCAGGACCTTTTAATCTAATTTTTAATGATGAAAACAAAAATATATCTAAAAGCAAAGCGTCTGGAAAAATCATTTGTTCTCTGTTTTGTATCGCTCCTCAAACTTGACCTTGGCCTCCTGCCTGGCCTTGCCTTTCAACACTGGGTCTCTGAACACATTCTTATAAACAATAGTTTTGTCCAAGGGGATCTCCACAGAATACCTTGTGGGCATGAGGTGGCTGTAGTTATAAACTTCCACTAAGGGCTTAATTTGGATCGCTCGGCGATTATCTTTTTGCCCATGGCAGCTGTCACTTTTCTGGGATAGCAGTCAATTTCAGCCACCAGGGCATGACTGTGAGGGTGGTCTGCGATACCATCATTAATGCTCTCCATTATGACGGCTTTGTGTTCAGAGTAGCATCCAGCCAGGACCAGCGCCACTTTCCCAGGTTTCATGAACTTGCCCATTGCAATAGCAAGCAGCCATCGCCCAGTGGTAAATGATTTTAACGGGAAGCACAGTTAGATATTCAAAGGAGATAAGGCAAATCAACACACATTTATTCTTTATATTTTCAGCTCCTAATCATGTAAAATTGATGATATAAAACTTTAAAGAGAAGTATAAATATACGATATACATTTTCTAAAATATTAGATGGATCCCAGGAGACAGCCTGTTGCCCTACTGGGCTGACTTTTAGAGACTCAAACTGTTCTTCCAAAGGTAAAGAGAGGTTTGTCAAAGACATGAAACTACACTGCAGAGGGGAGATTAAACAGGAGGCTGTTACTTCGATTTCTGAAATCCACAGAGAAAGGGGCAAGTAGACAAGCAAGGGACCCACATGCCAGGCTCAGGGACTGCACATGGAGCGTCCCATTTCAAGGCAGAGACAGAAGATCATGCATCCACAGGAACTGTTCTGAAAGTAACACTGTTGCTGAGGTCCTGCTTTCTTTCTTCTGCCTTTAACAGGCCGACGGTACTGTGGTCTTTTATAAAATTCGTTTGGCAGACACATGAGACAGTGGTTCCACCCTGTCTAATGTTGTGACCCTTTAACACAGTTCTTCATGTTGTGCTTACAGCCATAAAGTTAGTTTCATTACTACTTTACGACTGTAATTTTGCTGCTACTAGGAATTATAATGTAAATATTTGAGATGCAGGATATCTCATATGTGACTCCTGTAAAAGTGTTGCTTAACCTCCGAAGGGGTCATGATCATAGGTTGAAACTGCAAAATGTGCTCTGTTCCTGATCCTTTCAGTAGTTTCTGTTCAGTGATGTGCATTCTCCAGTCCTGAGATTCCTTATTCCCATTGGGAAGACTGTGGTTTAGATCACTATAGCCTTTTTAATAATTATTTCAGAAAAATAAAAATGATATGCATCTGGGGCAGATCATTTGAATCAATGTTAGCCAGAGTAAAAAACATTGATTAAAGGGCAACTTTGGTATGAAAATAACATGGTAAGTTGATACCTATGGTTACGGTCTACTATGGTGTAAGACAGTACAGGACTAATTCCACAAAGACGTATAGTGCATATTTATATAGGACAAGGTAATAACATAAAATGTGGTTTAGGAATATGCCCTGGATGATAGAAATAAGATGCTTATACCTCTTTAATCTTTCTTTGTTTTTTAAAAGAATAATAAAAACACTAGTAATTATATGCAGACTATTATATAGCAATTATTAGATACCAAAAATAAATAATTCAAATACATGAACTAACTAACTCAATACCCATAGCTCTTGTTTTATATATATATATATATATATATATATTTTGTCATTGTACTGAATGCATCATATTGCTGCATGGTAATACAGTAAAAGTGTTTTGGCCATGCAAGCTTTATCACCTGAAGTCAAACCTCAAAACCCATTGGGTGAAAAGACCCTCAACAAACTAATTATTTTCCTCTGACTACTATACATGAACCAATACGTGTGTATACATTCCCACACACAGGCAGAGAGAGAGGGGTGGGAAGGAAGAGGAGTGGGGAGGAGGAGGAGGAAATGAAGACAAAAAAAGAAGGGAAAAGTTAAAGAAGGAAGGAAGGACAGAGAGATGAGCAGAATAACAATCAGTGTTTGACTTGGATATGTACAATGGGAATCTGTGATACGTAAGGAGCATGCTGGACAATGAGTGACAAATCATCTACTGCGATGTGACTTCCTTCTCAGTTCATGCTGAGGTCTGTGTGCCTCACTTGTCAAAGGAGAGTAAGGAATATGGCTCAACACAATTTTAGGTGACAATGTCATATCATAGTGTCAAAAGGTTGGACCTGACTGAATGGACTGATTTCACCATGGGCTTATCGTGCTCCTGCAGGACTCAGAGAGATGGATAAACCCTAGAAAGAAGGCTAGCATCGTGAGAACTGCTGGGAGGTTGAAATGGGACTGGGATTTAGTCAAAAAGAGAATCACTTTAGGTCATCTTCTTTTGTTTCATTGTATGAAAACATGCCTTAATTTTGTGGGGATTTTTACCTTTTAGAATCCTTGGGTAGCTAAACATGCTTTCACTTTACAGGTATTCATTAAAAATATTAATGCTCCTTTTCTTATTTTTACTGTGCAGTCAAAAGAAAATTTGTCTGCCTCTGAAGGAACTCATTCTTTTCCTTTACCCGTATGCTTTGTTTTATTGGTATTCAATTCTGGGGATATTTTTTCCATCCAATGCTAATGATACTAAAATTAATGAATAGTTCCTTGGTATAGCAACTGCTTTCTTTATTTTTATTTAGTTATTGATTGTGACAGTCTGAGTTCTTTCTATAACAGCATCTATTCTGCTGTTGTTGCAATAATGAAAAACCTTTTTAAGGATGGAAGGACTCTAATGAATTCCTTCTGCATATTGGGAAGATGGATATCAACTTTATGATCACTAAAGAACAGTTACCTTGACATTCCTAGAAGTCTCTCCATTTTAACCTCCTTTCAAGAAGTATGTCAGGAGCTCATTTCCAGCCTCAACAGAGGATAAACTCAGAAAGATAGTGAATTTCAACTTGTTTTCTAACATGTTGCCCACCAGTACTGTGAGGTGATAACTCATTAAGAACCATACTGAGAGGGAAGTGATCAGACAGCCAGTGTCCAAATCCAAACAGGCAGAGCTCACAAATCCACACTATTCGCACCCTCCTGTCTGTTAGAGACATCTGAACTTTTCTAGTGCTATTGTTTGACCATGGCAGTATTTATACTATAGTTGCTTAATTTGAGTTTTCTGCATAGTCTGCAGTAAGAAGAGATTTTGTCCTGTTTTCTAAAGCAAATAGAGTTCCAATGAGCCACATTCTCCTCCTGTCCACTAACTGTATTGGGGCAGAGCTTTATTTTGGTATTTCTGGACTGATAAGATGTTATTATTCAATATTCTTTTAAGATGGTTATATGTATCAGAGATCTGAGAATATGTTATGTACCCTGGCATATCTATAGATTTAATAAACTTGGGTTTCATGAGGCTAGAGGCTTGCTATCACAGAATTGTGTTTCTCCCACTGCCATATGTAGATACCTCTCTCTACATACAAGGTTGCACACAATCAGTGCTTAAAACAGCATCCATTTCAGTAACTGTCTCCTTTCCTTGTTATCTGTGCGCTGTTCCTTCAGACCTCACTTTGCTTTACAAAACTCACACATACTACAGATATTATCTGGCACCCTGCCTCTTTTTTCCTTCCCACACACTTGCTTCCAGCTTAGAGAAATGGTTAGTTAAGAGAATAGGATGCCAGCTTGCAATGGTGTCGAGGATGGAGGTTAACCATGAATTATTTTCCTCCATGGGGAAACTGTTTAGAGAGCAGAGACTGTTTAATTGGTGTTTTAGCTGCAAAGACCCATCCTACTCTGTTCTGGCTCCCTAGCTGCGTGAGTGATAGATGGGCTAAAAGCATCTCTTTCAATTCTCTGGTCTAAAGAACAGGATGACTGTCATTGCCCAAAGGTTATGAGTTGGGAATGAAGGGTGGTCATTAAAGCTTCAGAACTTCAACGTTCTTGACTAATGTTCATGTCTTCAAAGTCATGTGCTTTATTTTTTAAGAATATGTTTAGTGTTTCAAATTAATCACAGCATTTGGCTATAGATCATTTTTATGACCATTTATTACATAATAGTTGGGGTAAATGATAATATAGATTTCATTTTTCAGTTTCACATTTTTATTCTTAGTGTGTGTGTGTGTGTGTGTGTGTGTGTGTGTGTGAGAGAGAGAGAGAGAGAGAGAGAGGGAGAGAGAGAGAGGAGTCTGTAATGTTTGTGGCTCTGGGTTCACGCATGTGTGACATTCGTGGAGGTCAAAGGAAGTGCAGTGTGTCAGTTCTTGACTTCTATCTCTTAGACAGTTTTTGTTTGCTTCAGTGTAGACCAGGATAGAAGGCTCCAGAATTCGCAGTATCTCTGATTTCTGCTATTCTATCTTACCCTGGAACACTGGGATTACATATACATGCTTTGACATCTGGATTTACATAAAATTTGGACTCAGATTCTTACATCCATTTAGCAAGGGCTTTGCCCACTGAACTATTTCTCCAACCCCCAATTTTCATTTTTCATATTCTTTCTCTTTTTTGGTGTATATAATCTAAAAGTACAAATCTAATCACATTGTTACCAGTGCCTGAATCTGGAAGGATTCATTCATTACCTTTTTGTCTTTTTGTTTGTGTTGTTCTGTACTCCTTGAAGTCAATCCCACTGCCTTATCTTGGAGACAAACATCAAAAACTGTTTTCAGATATGCACCACTCAGAACCACCAGTAAATTGTAGACATCCCTTGCCTTGTCCCAATCTTCCACAATATGTCTTATTGAAGTGCGCCAATGGGAGTCCCATTTTGGTCCAACATTTAAAAAGCACTAACTTCTTTCTTAACAATGAAAGAGGAGCATGCTGCTATCCACACTTAGATGTGACTAGTAACTAGATTTGTTTCCTCATTCATTCTTAACAACAATAACAACAACATCATCAACAACAACAATAGCAATAACAGGGTAGGGGCAAATACAGAGTTCCTCTCTTCAGAGTAGAAATAAAGATTAATTCAGGCTCTTACTCTGCATAAGTCACTTACTCACCTTCACCATTCATTACAGCTCATGTTCCATTAACTGATTCTAGTTAACTTGAAATGTCCCCTTGCACAGCAAGAGAATCAGAAATATCTTTTTAATTAGTACAGCTAAAAGCTTATAATTGTAGTGATCTCCCACATAAGATCCACAAGGGTACTATTCACATGTTATTCAGCCATTGTCTTCAACAACTTGGGGGAGCTATTCTTGGAAATTCCTGGTTGACTTTAACCACCCACTGAGACAAGAAAGTTACATGGTTCCAAGAAACTCAACAGAAGGAATTGTTTGTCTTATATGAGAGTTATCAAAGCAAAGGAGAAACTGATTCCAAATAATTTAACCAGGGAGAACAACAATTTTAGGTAAAAATCTTTTGGCACTAAAACATGAAAAGAAGACAATCAGCAGAGCTGAACTACAGGCTGGTGTGTATCTCCTTCCTTCAAGTTCCTCTATACTTTCACCAAAGGAGGCCATCCAGGTCTGTTAGACCCCATCCCAAATATCCCTTGCTTGCTGGGTCCACCTGGGGCACAGCCAGTAGAAGTGAATGGTGCTCTGTCCCTTAGGTAAGCCCACAGCTCTGCCTTGCTTCCTGAGGAGGCCTGTGGGACCAAAGGAATATTCAATTTTACCTGAGGCAGAGTCACCAGAGTTGAACAGCATGCTGTTCCGTGAGCTCCACTGTCAGGACCACAAGTCTGCCTGCCCTCCAAGAAGTCCTGTCAGCAGCAGGAACGTTCAGTAACAACCAGGAACAACCAGATGTCTAAAGGCCAGAGTAAGAAAGCAATTAACAAAAGCCAGGGAAATATGACAATCCCAGAGCTGTAGTATTCTACTATAGCAAGCTCTAGATATCCTAACATAGCTGAAGAAGAAAAGATGGCCCTATGTCTAATTTCATAAAGATTATGGAAGCCTTTAAAGGGGAAATAAGTCCCTCAAATAATGCAGGAAATACAATGAAGCAGGTTACAAAAGTGAATTAAATTGTTTAAAAATTGAATATAAAAATAGAAGCAATAAAGAAAATACAAACTAAGGAAATCCTGCAAATGGAAGAGTATCGCCAGCAGAACACAAGAAACAGAAAAATGAATCTCAAGCAAAGAAGTGGAAATTGAAGAAATTGATATATCAGAGAAAATATTAAATCTAACAAGTTCCTGATGTAAAATATACAAAATTGTGGATATTAGTAAAACATCAAATCTATGAATATTAGAAATAGAAGAAATATATGAGCTCCAGCTATATGGCCCAGATAATATTTTCAAAATATCATGGAAGAAAACTTCTCCATCCTAAAGAAAGAGATGCCTATAAATATACAAGTAGCTTACACAACACAAAATAGATTGAAAGAGAAAAGAAAATTCTTCCAACACATAATAATTAAAACATTACATGTATAGAACACAGAAAGAAGATTAAAAACTGCCAGAAAAAATGGCTGAGTAACATATAATGGCAGACATATCACAATAATACCCGACTTCTCAACATGGACTCTCAAAGCCAGAAGGGCCTTGATAGATACCTTACAGAACCTAAAAGACCACAGATGTCAGTCCAAATACTACTAAACCCAGCAAAATTTTTAATCACCATAGATGGAGAAAACAAGATATACTTGACAAAACCCAATTTAAACAATATATATTCACAAATCAGTCTTATAGAAAATCCTAAAGGAAAATTCCAACCTAAGGAGAGTGCTATACATGAGAAGCCACAGGAAATAATCCCATACCTACAAAACCAAAAGAAAGGAAGCATACACTCACACTCACACACACATACACACACACACACACACACACACACGAGTACCACCACCATCAAAATAAAAGAAATTAACAATCATTGGTCATTAATATCTCTTAATATCAATGGAATCAATTTTCCAATAAAAAGACACAGGCTATCAGAATGGATGTGCCAACAGGTCCCATCATTCTGCTGCATAAGGAAACAAATTTCAGAAACAAATAGAGACATTACTTCAGAGTAGAAGGCTGGAAAATGGTTTTAACAAGCAAAGAGACCCAAGTAGCAATCTGGAGTAGATATTCTATCTAGTAAAATACAATTTAGACAAAATTTATCAAACTGATGGTGAAGGACATTTCAAACTTATCAAATGAAAATTCCACCAAGATAATGTCTTAATTCTGAATATCTATACCCCAAATGCAAGGGTATTTATAAAAGAAAAATTACTGAAGCTTATTATCACACATTGAATCGCACAATTAATAGTGGGAGAATTCAACACCCATTATCACCAATGGACAGGTCATTGAGACAAAATCTAAACAGAAATAGTAAACCTAACAGAGGCATTGATTCAAGCAGACCTAACAGATATCTTCAAAACAGTACACCAAAATACAAAGGTATATGCCTTCTTAGTACCTCATGAAGCTTTCTCCAAAATTGACCATATACGTGGCCACAAAGCAAGCCTCAATGAATTTCTTGTATTTACAAGAAATTAAAATACCCCCTTATATCTATCAGACCTTGAGAATAAAACTGGACCTCAAAAACAACAGGAAGTCTATGAATACCTGGAAACTGAACAACTGTCTACTCAATGACCACTCGGTCAGGGAAAAAATAAAGAAATTAAAGACTTTCTAGAATTCAAAGAAAATGAAGGCCAAACTTACCTAAACTTATGGAACACTATGAAAGTAGTGATAAGAGGAAAGATCATAGCTCTGAGTGTCTTCATGAGTAAATTAGGGAGATCACAGATCGCCAATTTAGAATGATACCTGAAAGCCCTATAACAAAAAGAAGTGAGCACAATCAAGAGGAATATACCATCAAAGAGAGTTTGAGATAATAAAACTCTGGGCCGAAATTGATAAATTACAAACAAAGAGAACAATATAATGAATCAATGAAACCAAGAAAGAAAAAAGATAGACAAACCCTTAGTCAAAGTAACTAAGGAGGAGAGACAGTATACAAATTAGCAAAATCAGAAATGAAAAGGAGTCATAACAGCATACACTGAGGAAATCATAAGAATCTTTAGGTCTTCCTTCAAAAGCCTATACTCTACAAAATTAGAAAAGCTAAATAAAATAAATGAATTTCTTGATGGACATCACTTATCAAGGTTAAATCAAGATCTGGTAAACTGTTTAAATAGTTCTATAACCCCTAAGGATATAGAGGCACTCAGTAAATGACTCCCAACTGAGATTCCACCCTACACCCATCAGAATAGCTAAGTCCAAAATCTCAACTGGCAGAACATGCTAGCAAGGATGTGGAGAAAGAGGAACACTCCTCCATTGCCCATAGGCTTGTTAACTAGTATAACCTCTCCAGAAATCAATCTAGCAGTTTCTTAGAAAATTGGAAATAGTTCTACCTGAAGACCCAGCTATACCACTCCTGGGTATATACCCAAATATGCTCCATCAGACCAGAAGGACACATGCTCGTATGCTCACAGCAGCCTTATTTGTTATAGCCAGAAGCTGGAAACAATCCAGAATTCCCTCAATGGAAAAATGGACACAGAAAATATGGTTCATTTATATAATGGAATACTATTCTGCAATAAAAACTATGATAGCACTAATTTTATAGGCAATTGAATGGAACTAGAAAGTAGCATCCTGAGTGAGGTAACCAAGACTCAAACAGACATGCATGGTATGTACTCAATGATGAGTAGTGAAAGTGTAGAATACCTAGGATACAATTCACAAACCATAAGAAGTATAATAACCAGAAAGGCCCAAGTGAGGATGTTTCAATCACACTTAGAAAGGGGAAGAAAATGATCATGAGAGACAGGAGGAGAGAGAGACCTGGTTGAAAGAGGGGAAAGGAAGGGAGGGAAAGAGGAAACAGGATCAGGTATGGCAGGGGAACAGCAGAGAAGCCCAGAAGGCCAGGAGAATGAATAGAAATAGACAGCTTCTGGAGATGGGAGGTAGGGAGATACTCTAGAAATTCACAGAGAACAGGAAGGTGAGAGACATTCAGGACACAGTGAGTGGGGTATGACCTTAACCAAAATGCACAACAGTGGGGAGAGGGAACTCAGAAGTTCCACTGCAGTAGAAGACAGGGCCCAAGTGGGGGGAAGAGACAAACCAACAGACAAACAGACAAAAACTCTGGCCAGAATTGCTCCCGTCTGAAAGAACTGAAGGAACAAAAATAGAGAAGAGACCGAAGTAAAGGTGTTCAGTGACCTCCAAACTTCAGATCTATCTCATGGAAGTTGGAGGAGGGGGACACAAAGGTCTGACACTATGAAAATGCTATGCAGTATTTACAGACAGGAACCTAGCATGGCTGTCCTTTGAGAGGCCCTACCAGCAGCTGACTGAGACAGATGCAGATATTTTTATGCAACCATTGGGCTGAAGTCCAAAACCCCTAAGGAAGAATTAGGGGAAAGATTGAAGGAGCTGAACGGGAGGCTAACCCTATGGGAAGACCAACAGTCTTAACTAACCTGTATGCCTGGAAGGTCCCAGAGACTGAGCTATCAACCAGCATACATGGACTGGTACCAGGGCCAAGCACTTATATAACAGAGGCCTGCCTGGTCTGGCCTCAGTGGGAGAAGATGAGCTTAATCTTCCTCTACAGACCTGAAGCCCCAGAATAAAGGGATACCCAGCAAGGGGGAGCATCCATTTGGAGGCAGTTGGGGAGAGGAGAATGAGGTGAGGAACTGTGAGGATGGGGCACAACAGAATGTAAATAAACAGAACTAATTAAAAAATAGCCCAGGCCCAGATTGTTTTAGAACAGAATTCTACAAGATTTTCAAAAAAGAGCTAATACCTATATTATTCAAACTATTCCACAAAATAGAAGCAAAAAGGACATTGCCAAACTCATTCTATGAGGCCACTGTCACCCTGATACCTAAACCACACAAAACACAACCTCAGAACAAATTCCCTTATGAATATTGACACAAAAATACTCAATAAAATACTTGCAAACTGAAACCAGCAACACATCAAAACCATCATCCACCGTTATCAAGTAGACTTCATTCTAGCAATGCATAGTTGGTTCAATATACAGAAATCCATGAATGTAATTCAACATATAAACAAACTGAAAGAAAAAATAACATGATCATCTCATTAGATGAAAAATCTTTGAACACAGCTTCAAAAATTTTTGAAAAATCCAACACAGCTTCTTGTTAAAAGTCTTGGAAAGATCGGGGATACAAGGTGCATACTCATAATAAAAGCAATGTAAAACAAGTTAATAGTCAACACTAAATTAAATCGAGAGAAACTAAAAACAATCCCACTAAAACAAGGCACAAAAACAGGCTATCCATTCTTTCCAAGTCTGTTTGATGTACTACTTGTAGGTCTAATTAGATCAATAAGAAGACTAAAGGAGATCAGGGAATGCAAATCGGGAAGGAAGTAGTTAAAGTATCGCTATTCATAGATTATATGATAGTATACATATGTGACCCCAAGTTCTACCAGAGAACAACTAAAGCTGATAAACACTTTTACCAAAGTGTCTGGATACAAAATTAACTAAAAAAAAAATCAGTAGCCTTCCTTTATACAAAAGATAAACTGTCTAAAAAAGAAATAACAATAACTATGAATTCACAATAACTATGAATGATAGAAAATACTTGGTGTAATTCTAACCAAGCAAGTGAGAGACCTGTATGATAAGAACTTCCAATTCTTGAAGAAATAAATGGAAGAAGATACCAGAAAATGGAAAGATACCCAATGCTCATGGATCAGTAGACTTAACTTTGTGAAAATGGCCATCTTACAAAAAGTAATCTAGAGAGCCAATGCAATTCCTATGAAAATTCTAACACAATTCTTAACAGATCTTGAAAGAACAATTCTTACCTTTGTATATGAAATGAAAAACCCAATATAGCTAAAACATTACTGTAAAATAAAAGAACTTCTAGAGGTGTCACCGTTCCTGATTTCAAGCTATATTGCAGAGCAATAGTAGTAACACACACACACACGCATGCACACACGCACACACACACAAATTGTTGGCATAAAAATAAACAGATTCATTAGTGGAATTGAATGGAAGACTCAAAAATAAAACTCCAACCTATAGACACTTGATTTTTAACAAAGAATCCAAAACCATACAATGGAGAAAAGAAACCATCTTCAACAAATGGTGCTGGGCTAACTAGATGTCTACATATAGACGAATACAAATAGAACCATATTAATCACCTTGCACAAAATTTCAAGTACGAGTGGATCAAAGACCGCACCATAAAATTGAATACACTAATCTAAGAGAAGAGAATATAGGTCATAGCCTTGTGTCCACTGGCATAGGAGACAGCTTCCTGAACCCTAGTAATAGCAGCTCAGACACTAAGATCAACAAATTATAAATGGAACCTCATAAACTGAAAAGCCTCTTTAAGGCTAAAGACATCATTAATAGGACAAAATAGCAAATCAAAATGACTCTCAGATCTCATAGTTTACCCATAAAATTAAAAAAAATCAATTTACAGCACATGCTGGTGAGGATGTGGAGCAAGAGAAACACTCCTTCGTTGCAAGTAGGACTGTACAACCACTTTTGTACATTTGTACAACCACTTTGGAAATCAATTTGGAAGTTTCTTAGAAAATTGAGAATAGCTCTACCTGAAGACACAACTACAAAACTCCTATCTACCTTAAGATGCTCTACCATCCCACAAGGACACATGCTCAAATATGTTCATACCAGCTTTATTTGGGATAGCCAGGAATGGGAAACAATGCGGATGTCCCTGAGCTGAAGAATAAAGAAGATGTGATACATTTACACAGTGGAATACTACTCAGCTATTTAAAAAAAAAAATAGGACTTCATGAAATTTACAGGTAAATGAATAGAATTGGAAAATATCCTGAGTGAAGTAATCAGAAAGACACACATGGTATCTTCTCATTTGTAAGCAGATATTAAAGTACAGACCCAGAGAAGCTAAGTAACAGGGATGGCCCAAGGGGCAATGCTTTTGTCTCACCCAGAAGGGGAAGTGAAATAGATACCAGAAGTAGATGGAGAGAGAGAACTGGGTGAGAGAAGCGATGGGGAGGGTAATAGGAGTGGGGAATCAAATGTGGGGAGAGTGATGGGGTTAGAGGGCTGGGAGAGAGAATGGAGATCAGTGGGCAGGTATCTCTGGCAAAAGCCAGAGACTTGGGACAGATGAGGCACATGGGAAGTTAAGGGGGGTGACCCTATCTGAGACTACTAGTAGCAGAGGATTTGGAGCCTGAGCTGGTCAACTCCTATAGCCAGGCAGGACTTCCAGCATAGTGAGGTGGGCACCAATCCTCACACAAAACCTTTAGCCTAAAATTTGCTTTGCCTACAAAACGTTCAGAAATAAATATGGAGCAGAGATTAGGGAATAGCCAACCAATGACTGACCCAACTTGAGACCAACCCATGGAAGTGAGTCAACCCATGACATTATCAATGACACTCTGTTATGTTTGCAATGTAGGAGCCATGCATAACTGTCTTCTGAGAGGAGTCATCCAACAGCTGATGGAAAAAGATACAGAAACTCACAGCCAAACATTAGGTGGAACTCGTGGAATCTTGTAGAAGAATTGGTTGAAGGATTGAGGGAGGCAGAGGTCAAGGACACCACAATAAGATGTTTGGTGCCAACTAACCTGGGCCCATGGGGCCTCATAGAATCTGAATTAACAAACAAAAAGCATGCATGGTCTGGACCTAGCCTTCCTACACATATGTAGCATATGTGCTACTTGGTCTCCATGAGTACCTTAACAGCTGAAGCTGAGGCTTCCTCTGACACCTTTGGATACCTTTCCACTAGATGGACTGACTTGTCTAGCCTTAGTGGAAGAGAATTTACTTAGTCCTCATGTGACTTGATTGGCCAGAGTAGGTTGGTTCCCATGGAGAGTTCCCCTCTTCTGAGGAGAAGGGGAGGGGGAAACAGATGGAGGAACTTGTGAGGCGGGAGTGGGAGTGGGAGGGGGTGCTGTGTTTGAACTTAAAGTGAATAAATAATAAATGCATAAGTAAGAATAAAGAGAAAATATGATGAGAACAATTATAGAAATAATCAAACTGGGAGTTTTAATGATGTTTAATTAATATGTGTATTCATTTAGGATTGGATTTTATACCTGCCCCAACCAGCCATTTAGGTGCATGTTCATTATTTTAGCAAAAGATTTTAAGTTGATTTTCCCAATTAGACGTAGTATTTTTTTTCTTTTTGCTTATGTTCTTAAGAGTCTGAATTCTTGTAACTATGGATCCATACTTTTGATAAGATTCTAATAATAACTGTTGTACTATACGTGAAAATAATACAGGCTGCATATTCTTAATAATAAAGAAGATGACTAGTATTTGAGGACTGAATTGCCTTTTACAAACAAAACCCATCCTTACCCCTGCAAGGGAGGTACCTCAATTTCCATCATATAGAGGATGATGGTAATGCTCAGAAACATGAAATATTGTATTGAGAGTAAAGTTAAATGCAGGTGCACAGATTGTAGCTTCATTGATATCTTTGTTCCAAGAAAGGGGTGGGGGTAGGATGGAGGGGAAGAGGTTGCAGAACTGTTTAACCCTTTCAACCCTGATGACCCTGGTTTTGGAATCCATCGATCAGTGGTTCTTCTCAGTTCTTACTGTGGTACTAAGTTATTTGAAATGTCCCCCGATAAGAGCAAAGTGTGACTCCTCAAAATTGCTATTTGGAACCCTCCCACTTTACTGGGGCTTCTATATCACTGTCATAAACTACCTTTACGTGATAATGATGAGCAATTACTCGGCTTTTCTGTAATGGAGACATTGTCCTCAGTGCATGAAGCCAGCAAGCTGGATAATAGCATCTCTGTGTCTGAAGGGGAGGCTGTGACTGTTACTCATGTGCTGCAGGGAGCATGCATCTTTGACTTGGGCGAGGATGGTAAAATGGAGAGATTATCCCCATTTATCCGAGTGAGTACTAAATACAGCTTAAGTGTAAGGAGAAGAAATGAGGGTGATTTAACACTGAAAGAGGTGATGTGAAGAGTAAAGCAGGCTTTTTACTGCTTTGAAGATAGAACAAAGACCAGGATTCAGATGTTTGATTCTACAGTGCAAAGGAAAAAAAAAACTGTCCAAAGAGTGCAGACCATGTCTAGATGTCTAGGGCATGATAGCGCAATTTTAACCTCAGAATAAAAAGCCTGATAACGAAGAAAGAGGGAGTTTTGATGAACCTCTCCTAATTAAAGGATGTCAGAGCAGCCACAAGGCACATATATTTTACATTAATTAATTTAATTCTTATAGGATGTGAAACAGACCGTTCCTATTCACTGCATAATACAAGATTTTGTTCTGTTTGATCATTAGTCCAATTGCCTACTCTTACTGACAACTTCGCTCTATGTAAATTAACTGACCAGCATTATCATAAATTCTTACTTTTTATTGTTATAAAGTTTTTACTTCTATAATATTACACAACATTTGAGAAATGCACAAATAGTGCCCTTAATTCTGAACCCCTGTGTCTCAGAGATGTTTATATTCAGTACTCAGGTGTGTATACGTCTGTATTTTCATGCTGGTATTTTTTATTTTTTAGTTTAAATGTATAATTATCTATTATATGTGCATAACCATTTTACTATTCCTCCTTGTTTATACTGAACAATATAAACTTAAATTACAATGCTGCACACATCTCCTGAGGACATTATGTCCCTTTCTCTCTTCATTATTTTGATCAGAACAAATAAAATGAGAATAAGCAGGAGGGAATTATGTCAAGCCTTTGCCTTTTAGCTTGCATGGTTCTGATACATATTTCCAAATTGTCAAACAAGGTGAATAACGTAAAATTATGTAAGTATGTATAAAGAAAGATAATTGATAGATAAATATATGTTAAACAGATTAAGGACACACATAAATTGCTGCTAGAAAGATGATACATAAATATAAATGAGACATAGTTAACAGAAATATAGGCCAAGATAAATGATTGACAGATAGATGATTGATATATAAATAGGATTTTAGATTGATATATGAAAGAATGCTGAATGATTGGTAGATGATACATAACTTTAGGGACAGATGGACAAATTGGACTGTGAAAAAGCACAGAGGACTCACATTCTACTTTTTGTGACTTGCAAATTCTTCAACAGTATATACAGTGTATATTCATTTCATTAAATAGAACCAAGTTCATTCTATTCAGTGACTAATATTCTTCACTATTTGAGTCATAATTATTTACTAATAAAAATGTAGGTTTTATGCAGTATTTTCGACAGTGCATAGCTGCAATGAGCATCTTCACAAACTTGGAATGCTTCAGTGTAAGATTAACTTGCATGTAGAATTCGCTGGTCAGCAGTTTTATATATTTTGTATTTGATTGAGACTGACAAGTTGCTATCTAGAAACGTTGTACCAATTTCACTTCAATCTATGGAGGTACTGTATTCACTATAGACTTAATAATACTGGCGAGTGTGCTAGATTTGGTCTTAGAAAATATAATAGATTAAAATAGCACTTCTTATTTTCATTTTATTTCAATGAGAAATGTACAGTTTCAACACATTTACATATATTATTCATTTTTCATAAATTGATATTCAAATCTGAGTGACTTTCTATTTTACTTATTTTTTAAATCACAGCGTAACTTTAGAAACAATAGCTAAACTGTCAAGTGCTACTATTTTTCAATATTGAAAAATATTATGTAAACATCTCTATGTAGAAAGTTTTTATGTGGTTCATGTTTATAAAATTGTGATTAAAATATTAAACAATGGCCAATTTTATGGTTGCTCTTATTTTCCAAGCATTCTCTCAACACAATGCCAAAGCACAACTTAGAAAAGCCAAGGGGCAAATGACTTTGTAAAATCTTGCTCCAATCTAGGAAGTAAGAGAGTATGTCTCATTTTCAGATGTTATATAAACATAACTTATTAGAGTGGCATTGAACATGTCCTTCATTGATTGTCTATCTTTTCCAGCTGTTCCTTTCTTTATAACTTCTGGGATCCATTCCTCTTTTTCCTTTTGAATTCTACTATTGCTACAAAGATTCTCACTTTAGTATTTTTGTCTATTCTTTATTGTTTTCTATTATAATTCTTAGAAAAATTGTGAGATTATAGTAAAATTTCACCCTTCTCTTCCTCTAACTCCTCCCAAGAACCCCCTTGCTCTATTTCAAATACATGATCTCTTGAAATATTTGTTGTAGCTGCTTGTATTCTCATGCTAATTAGGTTTCTCAAAAACCTGTTTACAGAGTCCCACTTGTAAGAGGGAGGGACCCTGCCCCTGGTTGTATTTGATTGGTAAATAAAGTTTCCAGTGACCAATGGGTGAACAGGAAGGGATTCTTAAGAGTAAACTGATCATGTGCTCCACATACACTGGGACACACATATTTATAAATCAAAGATTTAATTATCTTGATTCTTTGGTTGGAAATAATTTTCATACTAGAACACCTGCATATGATGTACAGAGGTACTTGGTTCAGTATCTAAAATCACAATTAATAAGTAGATTTTGCCAAGTGGCTGAGAACATTTAGCCTAGTTTGTAAATATTTTTTGGATGTAACAAGTCTTTAATATCCACTGACAAATGCTTATTTATCATTTATATTTAATTTTATTAAACTAAATTATACACAAAAGAAGACACCTAAATATAAACTCTTACATGCCTGCCATCTTTTATACATATTTACACTTAGTTTCTGCTTTTTGTTGCTTTATTTCTTTTACAAATAATAAATGCTTAATCCTTTAACCTAGAAGGACTTGTCTTGATATATATTATTACATTATAACCTAAACATTCAATTTCCCAAAGACTAGTCACTAGTAGAGTTTATATTAATTGAATATTCATGTTTATGGAGTAATTGATCAATTTTTTTTCTTCTCACAGTGGCATTCCACCATAATCTTTTTAATGCTTGTCATGCCTCAGGTTCCATTGATTTTTTTTTGTTTTTTTTATCAGTTCCTACTTAAAATTATTATAGCTATATACTTCAGTATTTGTTAGAACAGTCTCTTGCTCTCAGCTTCCTTTGAACAAGGCCACTGTCTAACTTTAATACATAAGTGAAAATGTCATCGGAGGATGAAGAGATCAGGTGGATGCAGCAGGCCACCAAATGAGTGAGCTCATTTCCTAGCTCCTCACACAGGTATCAGGAACCAAAGAGAAGGCAGTGCACAGCAGGGTAACAACAAGAGAGCATGCATATTAATCAATTTACAACCTTCCATCTTATAGATTAAGGCTAAAATGTGTATAGATAATTAAAGAAGCAGACATAAAATCATACATTGGATTTAATATGGATAATTATATAATTACAATATACCAAACTCCTTTCTCAAGTGCCAGCTTACTTCTTCATTCCATTAAACACTTAAAATAACCATTTTGCTCTTGTTAATAAGAGTCTGCTGAAGTTATGAACACATCAAATGAAACCGAAAAATAAACAAAATAAGCTCATGGCAACTGTTTGACTAATCACTTAAAAAAAGAGAATAAAAATCTTCACAAATGCAACTGCAGGATGTTTGTTCCTGTATCCATTTTTCCTTGTTGAATATATGGAGCGATATAATCTTTTTGTTTTAAATTTGCAAAACATAAGCACAAACCCCTTATTTAATTTAAATTTGTGGTTATTCAAATGCCCACATAAGCATCAACTATCACAAACCTTAATAGTTTAGGTACTAAAGATTCATTATCATATGAAAATATGGTAATCCAACCCACAAGTTTTAAGCCAGAATAAAACATATATACCTATATACATACAAAAATTGTAGCTACTTATGGAGTACCATGTTATTTTCTGACATTTGTACACATTGTATAATGTTTAATCTATGAAGATCTACTGGACCATGGACCTTTTTTTGGTGGTAATAATATTCAAAATCATTTAAACCTTTTAAAATCACATCTATTTACTATTATTATTACTCTATTATACAATAAAACACCAGAATTTATGCATCACATCTGACTATAATTTAGTATCAACCCTCATACTTTCCTGTCCATCCACACACAGCCCCACCCATATTCAGTACCTGGTCATCTCCATTGCTCTTTCAGCACCTAAGAGCTTGCTTTAGTTTCTACATAAATGGTAGCATATTGTCACTAGACGACTGGCTTATGTTTTCCCATGATAATCTCTACTCTTGTCCATATAATAGTAAGTGATAAGACTTTATTTTCGTCATAACTGGATATTGTGGCATTAGTTATAGATGTTAATTAAATTTCCTGTCCATTCAACCATTAGTAGGCAGCTCAGTTAAATCTACAGCTAAGCAATACCTGTGGGAATGCTGACCCCTGTCTCTACAGTATATTGACTCCATTTCATTTGGCTCTATGGAATAGTTGAATCATGCAACATTTTTGTTGTTTTGTTTGCTGTTTTGTTTGTTTGTTTTTTCATTTTGACAATTTTCCATAATGTTTTCCATAATGGCAGGATAAATTTAAACGTTGACAAAGAATTCTAGGACTCTCATATCCCCCTTGGCCAACCAGGACTTGATATCATTGTCCTCTGAACAACCTGCACTCTTACTAGAGTAAGTGGGATTTCCTTGTGGCTGTGACCCGTGTTGATGACTGATAATGCACAGCATTTGTCCATGTACCTGTTTATCATTTATATCGCTTCCTCTGAGAAACACCTGTTCAGATCTGTGGTCCACTAAGAAATTATTTGGGGCTTTTTGTCTTTGAGTTTCTTATCAATCCCTATCCTTCGTAATGTATATGCATTTCAAGCAGTTTTTATTTTTTAGCAAGTTGTAGGTTTATACTAAACTGCCTCTTGGTTATACAAAATCTTATTAGTTGGATACAATCCCATGTGCCCGTGTTTCCTTGGATTTTGTTTGCATAAAGTATCTTAAAATATGAAGAGAGACATTTGAAATTGTATATTTAGAAATGTCTTTCAATTAGTGAATTTGTTGCTCAAAGTAATATACAAAACAAGGGTTTTTCAAAATAATGAAACATTGAATTATACAATCTTCCTTTGAAAAAATATGAATGCTGCTTGTTGCATTACCTTTGTTTTCTTCTAGTATTTTCACAGTTTCAGTTATTAGTTTTAAGTCTCTAATCATCTGTGGAAAGTATTTTTAAAGTGGTCTGTATCCATTCTTCTGCATGTAATTCTCATTTCATAGATGATAGGTAGGTAGGTAGATAGATAGATAGATAGATAGAAAGATAGATAGATAGATAGATAGTAGATAGATTTCCTTTGAATACCATTTTCTGATGGACTGTCCACCTAATAAAAACAACATTGATTTTATAACAGTATTAAGAACTACTGGATTTACACAGTAGTAAAACACAATGGATCTCAATCTCTCTCTCTCTCTCTCTCTCTCTCTCTCTCTCTCTCTCTCTCTCTTTCTCTCTCTCTCTCTCTCTGTGTGTGTGTGTGTGTGTGTGATTATGAAGAAAGAGGCAGAGACATTGAGAGAAAGAACTGAAACATTAGACAGTCTAATAGTTCCAAGTCTGCCTACAGAACCCATATAAATAGAGATAGAAATAGAAACAGAGAGAAATAGATATTGATATAGATATATAGATGATAGGTAGATAGATAGGTGTTTATCATGACAGCTGTCAAGTTCTTTTAAGGATTTATTTATTTTATGTGTTAGGAGTGCTCTATCTGCATGTATGCATGTGTGCCATGAGGTTGCTTGGAATTGAATTCATGAATTCATCCCTGGGAGAGCAGCAGTGCTCTCAACAGTTGAGCAATATCTTCAGCCCAAATGTTTGAGAATTCATATAAGTTAATGGTATCTGGTATAGAATGTAGCACTGTATGAAAATTAAGTCAACATAAGTGGGATTTATTATAATGACTCATATAGTTGAGGCCATCTGTAAGGGGTATTTACTTTCTAATTCTGTTTTCCTTTTAGACACAATGTATCTGTTTCCTCTAGTTTTAAGAAACACTAAAGAACACTGCTGAGTCCTTCACAGATATTGTTAAATCTCAAATTTGCTCATACTTTGTCTGGTCTTCTCTTCCTATCTGTATTTAATTATGTCTGCAAAAGTTTGTGAATGAGAATTGAAGACATCTCTGCACTGAAAACAAAAACAAAAACAAAAACAAAACAACAAACCAAAAATGTTAGCTTCAATATCTGTCATTCTATAATCAGAGTCAACAACTTTCCATTGAGACAACAGTGTCATTAGGGAAAGACACATTAAAACATTTTTACCTAAAATTTATAAAGATCACAGAAGCCTTTCATGTTAACTATTGTTTGATTAGAGGATATCTTTACTTTTATCATGTATTTGATGTTTATTAAAACAACAGGCTAAGTTAAGTATATGTTTATCACTGATACAACTTGTGCCCAATAAAGTCAGGTAAACAGTCCACTACTGAGCTGTGCATGCCATGATATTTCCTGATATTTCATCTTGTTTAAATGTGAAACATTTGCATCAACATGCTTTATGAAGGATGACTTTCGCTTCCCAGTTTTTCTAAAAGAAAAACATCCACCACTTCAGTCACTAAACTAATCTAAAGTTTTACCCACCAGCTCTTGCACCTCATGTTCATTAATTTCTATTGTAGCATGCTTTTCTCCTCATCATCAATATGTTCCAAGGTATTATTTAAATTTGACTAAATACTATTTAATGTTGTCTCACAACTATTCTTTCCCTCAATAATGGAAGTTTTCTGTTCTGGTTTTGCATAGTATTTGCTTTATGTTCTTTCATTGTTTTACATTTATGAGCATTGATATGTGTATATAAATTTATTATGCAAAAAGACTGGTACTAAATTTATTAGATATTTTCTTTAATTTTGCATTTTTAAATTTAACACTGATTTTTTTTGGTGTCTTATATTAACCTACAGAACTTTAGTTTAGAAATAATGACATATTTTGAAATGCTAAAATAGCTGGAGAGCTTTGCTATTTTTTGTGTTAGGAGCAAAGGCAAAGAGAGACAGTGAGGTCCACTATAAAACAAAGGCACTTGTCATGTATAGAGAGAAAGAAGTAGAAACCCAAATATATTTTTCTTTTTTTTAAACATGTTATATTTTAGAGGCACAGGTATTTTATGAATGAGGTTATCTTCAAAACTGTGAAATCTTTTGGTAATTTTGGGTAAAGAGTTACAGTCATTTTATATAATTCTAACTGTTCAAACAAGCAGGAAGTCCAAAAAAGTACATATGGGAATTTACATGTACCTCTATGGGGTAGCAATCTGCTGCAAATGCTTCAGAAAGACTCTCTCTGCTGAATATCTGCAGACTTATTACGTTTTAAACCTTTGCTCCTAAGCATTCACAAAGGCTGACTTTTCAATTCCAAGGGATTTCTGTAGAGTTCCCTGCAATTTATCATGTGAAAGGAATTAACAAGAAAGAAAATGGAAGCACGTTCACACTTGCCAAGACATCTCCCTTCAGATGGAGAGAAGCTCACTGAATGAATTACAGAAGAAAGATGATTTGGGTGTTTCAAAAACAGAGAAATGACTTAAAGCTCCGGAGCCTGAAGCCAGCCTTGTCTCTCTGTGCAGAATGTGAATAAGCACCTGCTACACAATAGAAACCGACTGTAATTCTTCTCTTCATTATCACCCAGGTTCAGACCTGCGAAGGCTCCTGATCTTGTTACAAAACACTGTGATGAGCTAAGTATTGCCACATGTCTCTATGTACACGGCGATTCCAAATAAATGTATTCACCATTCTCTCACACAGGCAGACAAGCAAACAACCCATCTTCCAGAATACAGTTTTAGGACAATGTGAGTTCACTGTACACATATTCACAAATCTAGTGTAATGCTATTGCTCGGGATTAATTTCTTTGTTTCTACTCCTTCTTTTGGTATCATCATCTCCTCCCCCACTTTTAATGTTCATTGCAATGGCTCCTAATGAACCTGGAAGAGTCTCCAGCCTCCAAGTTTAGATATCTAATTTCTAGATAACATTTCCACTAAACTGTTCCACAGATAGCACAAATGTGCCTAAACAAACTTCTCTCTGTGCTTCTGTGTATTCATCTTGCTAAATCCAGCAAGCAGATGTTTTCCCCCTCCCATGTTACCTTCCACAGCTCAAACAATAGCAACCAAAGAAATAAGCAAGGAGAAGACATTCTAAGTGGAGAGAGATAATGTAATACCAAAAATAACTTTCTTTTTGTGACATATATTACCATGGAAAGTTTACACTTCAACCAACAACACAAGAAAACGTTCAGATTACAAATTTCAGATATTCGTATAAACTATATATATAGAGGGGGAAGGTTTCTTCTGTCCATTGAATGTACCCGAATTTCATACCAAGATTGCTACCATAGGAATTTGAGCTGAATCAGGAGATTGTGTGGACCAGTGTACCTTCATGTCAATGAAATTATAGTAATAAATATCTAATGTGAAAAAGTAGTCATAATCTGCCTCATTGATCATGAAGGGAGAATAAATAACGTGATCAGTAATGGATGAATCATGTTCAGAACAACATAGCTGAGACACAAAAGATAGCAGGCTGACTAAGGACAGAAGTTGCTGCTTGCTATGTGCACTGCAGATTCTAATCAACCTAGAAAAGAAAACTATAAAGCTAGAAGCATATTTCTGTGAATTTTATCCATTTACTACTTTGTTGTGAAGAATTCTTTTCAGAATTACTCCTTAAAAGATATCTGTGTTTTATATTATAACATCTAGCCTGTCTCATTTAATGCGTCCCCCCACTGGTATTCATTCAGGCTGTTGTTTTGAGATAATATTCCTACATAGCCCAAGCTGGTCCTAAGATTCAATCTTTCATTTTCAGCCCCATAAGTGATGGGATTACAGCTGTATGTCATATAAGTGGCACTTACTATTTCCACTAGGCAAGATTTCTCATTCTACAAACTTCCTTAAAGGCGTTCCATATAACAACCATGTGGTTTATTTATATAAAATAATTACAATACCACTGAAAGATATTGTAGAAAAATGTTCAGAAACCATAAATTACATCTTTTATTATCTGTAGTTGTTCTTTTAATTCTCCAAGAAATTGTTTCCTTGTCCCTGGTAATTCCAAGGAGATAGAATATCATAGCTATGCTTACAACCCAAGGATCAACAGGATCCAAGAATCTAAATTAAGCGGACCATGTAAGACGTCCAAATGTGAACTAAAAGCTCTGACAACTGTCAAAATGAAGCATTGGATTTTGGAGCCAAGAAGTTTAAATCATTCAATCAAACATTTTTAGAACCATGGAGATAAAAATAAATCAAAATAATAAAGAGTTCTCAAGAAAGGCAAGGACTAAAACCACACAAGTCAACTCTTGGCTCAGTTTCTGCTTTGTATGTGTGTACCCATCTGCCATATCCCGACGTGGGAAAACATGCATTTTAATCATGAAGAGCTCATCTGTCATCAATGGGCGTGAAATAAGTCACTCCACACAAGAAAAACTACATAACCGTGGCTGATTATTCAACAAATTGAGGAAGAAGAGAAACAGTCTTTGTTTTATCTAATCAGCCATTTAAGAAAAACACAATCTCCATCAGGATGGTTCAAGATCATTTTTCCCAATTATTTGATTAATAAAACAATAAAACTTGGGATTTCAAGGATCTCTATTAAATAATCAGAGAGATAGTGCTTCAGTGGTACACAATTTATGAATAGCATTTGAAGTTTGTGAGGAAGCCAAAGTGCTTCTTAAGTTCACTGAAACCTCATTCTTTCATCCTAACAATTTTTATTAGTTTCTGAAGTGGATCCACAGATAATGTAAACATTTTGACAGAAAATTGGTGAGAGTGACTATGGCATAAAACAATCTGTGGACAAATGTACTGTGACTTGGAATGTGAGATACAATTTTCTTTGCATAGAGGAAAAAAATCAAAAGATGATAAGGTCCACATACCTATTCTCCCAGAATTGCTCCTGACTTTGTCTTTCTTTGGATATCATTCACAAACGAAAAACTTGACACTCTGGGCAACCCCAGTGACACTGCTGCTTTGCAAGTAATCACAATTCTAGAAATTGATGTTTTCTTTTCCTTTGCAATCTTCTTTCTACCTGCAAGAGTGTTAAAGAGATGTTTCTGCCTCTAATGATTCATTATAAAATTTGCTCTAGGGCAAAATATGGAGGCAGACTAAACATCTTGCCTGTCACTCGTTGTGTTGTGCCTCACTCTGTTTTATTAAGTAAATAAATAATGCCAACACAGTGTAAACAGGATGAAATTTGGAATTAGAATATATCCCTTCAAACAACTTTATTTCCATTACTGTACCCACTCATGTTGAAAGTCACTCATAAAATTTCTTTACTATCTGTCCTCTAATTAAATTATATCCACATTTCAAATGATTAAACAATCTTAATCTTTTTATTCTATCCATTCTCCTTCAAATGAGCTTACCTTGAATTTGTCTAAACCCAAACTTAGACTGTTTTTCAGAATTCAATGTATATTTTCTCTATGTCTAAAGGTTTACTTAGTGTCCCAGAATTAATTAGAAAGATTTACTTTCTATGGAAAGATCCCATGTATTATCTGAACATAACAGATTATATGGCGCTGTGTCCTTGGCACTCGGTTGATCTGAGTCTGTCTTTCCCCTGCTTGGTCTCAGCAAACTGGGCACAAGGTTGGGGCTGTCCTTTCTGAGCTCATCCCTTCCAGTCCACAATGTCTCAATTTAAGAGAATTCTGTGCATCCAATGTTGTCAATGATTTTTGGTTATGCAAGAATTTATATTCTTCACCAAAAGCAATCACAAGCTCAGGAAGTCTATTGTTGATGAGAGCCAAATTCACATGAATAAAATCTTAAAATGGCACTGAAATTTTTCATCATAGAAGGAAACAATACATTAAATTTAAGGAAGATAATTGACCTCTTGTTTGCCTTTTAATTAGTTGCCTAAGAAACTGCAAGTATGACACATATTAGAGAGTAGTAGTTAGAAATAAAGCAATACATTAGAAACTGCCACAACATGTGCGATGGGTAATTGTAAAATGGAATAGGGTTGGGATAACATTAAAGGGGAAAAAAGAGGGATTGTAATCAGAATTCAAGGTACATATATGACATTGTCAAAGAATAAACATAATAGAGGTTTTTATTGTTTTTTGTCCTAGTTTTGTTTTCTGTAAGAAGAATGAATAAGGCTATTTATTTTGTAGTTTTTGTGAAAAAATATTGAACAAGTTAATTACAATAAAATGTTATTAATAGTCCCTTTACTTGGAATTTTAGTATAATCTCTTCGATATTATTGTAAGTTACTACAACTTTGATAATACGGGGTAAAAAAGAGCCACATGTTCTCATTGACCAAACTTTTGTTTCTGTTTTTAAACTTGATGTCAAAATGAGTGGTATATGATGAACAGGTTCAAAGAAAATGCATTCTTCCCCAGCCATTTCGAATATCTTTGCACATAAAAACAAACAAAATAAAAATAATGGTGCCTGGAGAAAATTTCCTGAACAAAACACCAATGGCTTATGCCCTAAAATCAAGAATCGACAAATGGGATCTCATAAAACTGCAAAGCTTTTGTAAGGCAAAGGACACTGTTATTAGGACAAAACGGCAACCAACAGATTGGGAAAAGATCTTTACCAATCCTACAACTGATAGAGGGCTTATCTCCAAAATATACAAAGAACTCAAAAAGTTAGACCGCAGGGAGACAAATAACCCTATTAAAAAATGGGGTTCAGAGCTAAACAAAGAATTCACAGCTGAGGAATACCAAATGGCTGAGAAGCACCTAAAGAAATGTTTGACATCTTTAGTCATAAGGGAAATGCAAATCAAAACAACCCTGAGATTTCACCTCACACCAGTCAGAAAGGCTAAGATCAAAAACTCCGGCAACAGCTGATGCTGGTGAGTATGTGGAGAAAGAGGAACACTCCTCCATTGTTGGTGGGATTGCAGACAACCATTCTGGAAATCAGTCTGGAGGTTCCTCAGAAAATTGGACATTGAACTACCTGAGGACCCAGCTATACCTCTCTTGGGCATACACCCAAAAGATGCCCCAACATATAAAAAAGACACGTGCTCCACTATGTTCATAGCAGCCTTATTTATAATAGCCAGAAGCTGGAAAGAACCCAGATGCCCTTCAACAGAGGAATGGATACAGAAAATGTAGTATATCTACACAATGGAATACTACTCAGCTATCAAAAACAATGACTTTATGAAATTCATAGGCATATGGATGGAACTGGAAAATATCATCCCAAGTGAGGTAACCCAATCACAGAAAAACTCACATGGTACGTACTCATTGATATGTGGATAGTAGCCCAAATGATGGAATTACCCTATATGCACAGAACACATGAAACTCAAGAAGGATGACCAAAATGCTAATGCTTCATTCCTTTTTAAAAGGGGAACATGAATACCCTTGGCAGGGAATAGGGAGGCAAAGTTTAGAACAGAGACTGAAGGAATGGCCATTCAGAGCCTGCCCCACATGGGGCCCATATGTATACAGCCATCAAACTAGATAAGATGGATGAAGCAAAGAAGTGCAGGCCGACAGGAACCAGATGTAAATCTCTCCTGAGAGACACAGCCAGAATAAGGCAAATACATAGGCGAATGCCAGCAGCAATTCACTGAACTGAGAATGGAACCCCCATTGAAGGAATCAGAGAAAGGACTGGAAGAGCTTGAAGGGACTTGAGACCCCATATGAACAACAATTCCAAGCAACCAGAGCTTCCAGGGACTAAGCCACTACCCAAAGACTATACATGGACTGACCCTGGACTCTGACCTAATAGGTAGCAATGAATAGCCTACTGAGGGCACCAGTGGAAGGGGAAGCTCTTGGTCCTGCCAAGACTGAACCCCCAGTGAACGTGATTGTTGGGGGGAGGGCGGTAATGGGGGGAGGATGGGGAAGGGAACACCCATATAGAAGGGGAGGGGGAGGGGTTAGGGGGATGTTGGCCTAGAAACCAGGAAGGGGAATAACAATTTAAATGTAAATAAGGAATATCCAATTTAATAAAGATGGAGAAAATACTGGTGCCTTAGCAAGCTCTAGTGTGGACTTCTCTGTGTTCTTCGTTGTTACCCCCAGAAAGGCAACAAGGCAGCTTAAGAAACAAAAGAATTTGTTTGGATTTACTTCACTTTTGACCAAGTAAAAGTTAATACAAATTCATCTGATACTCTACAAAAATTGGGTTTTCAAGTAAGCATCCAGAAAAAGCCAGATAATGAACAACACAAGAAGGCATTGTGTAAAAGATAAACACCGGGACACTCATATTTGCAACTCCAGATATTTGGGTGAAAATACTGTATAATTTATGAAAACATAAATACTAACACAGCACTAAGAATAAGATTAAGCAATATCTGTTTGATTTTTCTATGCCTGATGTGAGAGTCAAAACTAACAAGAACATTAACAATCAAGTATTTCAGAATATAATACAATTAGTTCTATCCGCAGTAGAATTTCTCTAGCCTAGTGCTTTCCTTTTGTGATAATGGAAGGCAGACTAAAGAAAGGCATTGGCTTGTCATTAATGGCTTTAAGTCGATTCTAATTGAAGGCACGTCTTGGAATAAGGTAACTGGAGGATCCAGAAATACTTCCCAGAATCAAGCTACTACTGTGAGCTTTCATTAACTTCTGGGCCAAGGGCTCTTTTTTCTACCCTTCATTAGGTTGTTGAGTTCAGAATAGACTGTTACTTCAGTTGACAAATGTGGACTCAGTGCATGACTAGTGAAGATCCATCTCTCTGTAACAATTATTTTAGACGGAAGGGTTCATATAGAAAGGAAAGAGACACCAAAGGAATTATTGGTTGCTGTTTTAATTTGTGTTTGTACAAGAGCCTTCTTCAGGAAAATATGTAAACATACTGGTAGTTCTTTTCTTCCCCACCTCAGGAACACAAAGGAACTCTGACAATTACAAAATAAGATTTTTTTATATAATAAAAGATTATTTTTATTATATGCCTAAACAGAGCAGTCATAAATTTAAAGGTATTCTTTGTTAAATCATAGATTCTACAATACAAGTAGGTTTTTTACCACCAGTTTTAGATCATAGATGTATGGTTAATAATGTTGTGGAAGAGGCATGTAAACAATGATAACGCTATAAGGTTTATTAGTCCAGTGGGCTAATTCTTGGTTCCAATACTTCCTAGCATTTTAATGTCAAAGTTGATTAACACTATACTCCTGTTATCTCACTTTAAAAATGAGAATAAAAGCATCATAAAGTGCATATTGTTATTATAAGGATTAAGTAGAATAACATACGTCACTCCAGACAGTACATAGACACTGCAATTATCAATAAATATTGATTGTCATCATGGTTCTGAATTATCCAAGATCATATAATCAGTAAGTGACAGAGAGAAAATTAATGCTGTGTTCTGGGAGCCCTAATAATTGTTCAGCAATTTAATCCAAATTAAAACAACCTATCCTATAGGGAGATCCCTGAACTCACGAAGTAAATTCACAAGTCTCAGGAAGTTTCTAAAATTTACAAAATCCCAAGGTACCTCTCAGAGCAAAGATAGCTGAAGAGAATGCTCAACATGGGCAGTGAAGTTACTCATGTAAGACTTTGACAAGCTGAGCTGCCTACTAGTTATCCAGGGAGATTCAGTGTGGTAGTTGTCATACTTGGAAGAGCTGTTAGGTTGTTTAGTGGCTTTTGTGTTATAGGTGTTTTGTAATTAATAACTCACACATTCTCTGGCAAGCTACTCAATATACTCATTTAATACAAATGGAATAATTAATTTATTCCATCATGGATTCCTTATCTAACATTAACTGAAATTTCTTCACATGCTCCAAGAAAAGTCAAACAGTAATAGATCTAATCCAACACACTTTGCTCTTCAGAATTTCATTGTTTTCTTCTCCAAACTTTATCCAGCTTCTGGATATTATAAATAAGGCTACTATCCACATAGTGGAGCACATGTCCTTCTTATATGTTGGAACATCTTTCAGGTATATGCCCAGGAATGGTACAGCTGAGGTACCATGGTCCTGAGGTAGCGCTATGTACAATTTTCTGAGGAACTGCAAGAATGATTTCCACAGTGGTTATACCAGCTTGCAATTCCACTAACAATAGTGTTCCTCTTTCTCCACATTATCACCTACATTTGCTGCCCACCTGAGTTTTTGATCTTAGCCATTCTAACTGGTGTGAAGTAGAATCACATGTTTTTATTTGCATTTCCTTCATGACTAAGGATGTTGAACATTTTTAAGTACTTCCCTAATTTCTTCCTCAGCCTGTTTATCCTTTGAGTAGAGGAAGGCTACTGATGTGTTTGAGTTAATATTATATCCACTCACTGGCTAAAGTTGTTTACCCAGTTGTAGGAGTTCTCTGGTAGAATTTTTTGGGGGTCCTTAAGTATAATATCATCTGAAAATAGTGATATTTTTACTTCTTCCTTTCCAATCTATCACTTTGACCTCTGGTTGTTGTCTGAATATTCTGGCTAGGATTTTGAGTACTATATTGAATAGGTAGGGAGTAAGTGGGCAGCCTTGTCTAGTCCCTGGTTTTAGTGGGATTGCTTCAAGTTTCCCTCCATTTAGTTTGATGTTAGCTACTGGTTGGCGGTATATTGCCTTTACTATGTTTAGGTATGGGCCTTGAATTTCTGATCTTTTCAAGACTTTAACTATGAAGGTGTGATGAATTTTGTCAAATGCCTTCTCAGCATCTAATGAGATGATCATGTGGTTCTTTCTTTAAATTTGTTTATATAGTGGATTACGTTGATGGATTTCTATATATTGAACCATCTCTGCATCCCTGAGATTAAAACTACTTGATCTTGATGAATGATAGTTTTTTAGTGTTCTTGAATTTGGTTTGTGAGAATTTTATTGAGTGTTTTGGCACCGATATTCACAAGGGAATTGGTCTGAAGTTCTCTTTTTGGTTGGGTCTTTGAGTGGTTTGGTAAAAGCAGAATCATGACTTTATAGAATGAATTGGGTAGTAATCCTTCAGTTTCTGGAATAGTTTGGAGAGTATTGATATTAGGTCTTCTATAAAGGTTTGATAGAATTCTGCACTGAACCCATCTGGTCCTGGGCTTTTATTTGGTTGAGAGATTAATGAGTGCTTCTATTTCTCTAGGGGTTATAGGATGGTTTGATAGTTTATTTGATCCTAATTTAACTTTGCTACCTGATATGTGTGCAAAAACATTTCCATTTCAACCAGATTTTTCAGTTTTGCTGAGTATAGCTTTTATTATTATATGTAGGTATTCACTGTAGGCATAAATCACATAAAAAGAATGCCTGGTCCTTGCCAGTCATTGTATCAGAATGCACATGTAGTCAGCTAATTCTACTTTCAGGATGTGGTTACAAGTAAGTGAAATTTTATCTTAAAATAAGTAAAAATGGCCATCTTGCTAAAAGCAATCCACAGATTCAATGCAACTCCCATCAAAATCCCAAGTCAATTCTTCACAGAATTAGAAAGAGCAATTTGCAAATTCATTTAGAATAACAAAAAACCCTGAATAGTGAAAACTATCCTCACAATAGAAGAACTTCTGGGGCAATTACCATCCCTGACCTCACGTAGTATTACAGAGTAATAGTGATAAAAATTGTATGGTATTGGTACAGAAACAGGCAGGTAGATTAACGGATGACCCCATATACCTATAGTCACTTGATCTTTGACAAAGGAGCTAAAATCATCCTGTGGAAAAAAGACAGCATTTTCAACAAATGGTGCTGGTTCAACTGGCAGTGAGCATGTAGTGCAAATCTATCCATCTTATCTCTTTGTAAAACATCAAGTCCAAGTGAATCTTGAACCTCCACATAAAACCAGATACTCTGAAACTAAGAGAAGAGAAAGTGGGGAAGAGCGTCAAACACATGGGCACAGGGGAAATTATTCTGAACAGAATGCAAATGGCTTATGTCAAGAATCGACAAATAGGACCTCATAAAATTACAAAGCCTCTGTAAGACAAAGGACACTGTCATTAGGACAAAACAGCAACCAACAGATTGTAAAAAGATCTTTACCAATCCTACATCCAATAGAAGGCTAATATCCAATATGTACAAAGACCTCAAGAAGTTAAGACTCCAGAAAATCAAATAACCCTTTTTAAAAAATGGACTACAGAGATAAAAGAAGAATCCTCAAATGAGGAATAGCAAATTGCCATGAAGCACCTAAAGAAATGTTCAACATTCTTAGTCATGAGAGAAATGCAAATCAAAATATTCCTGAGATTCCACCTCACACCAGTCAGAGTGGCTAATATCAAAAACTCAGGTACAGCAGATGCTGTCAAGAATCTGGAGAAGGAAGAACACTCCTCAATTGATGGTGGGATTATTTTTCTTTTTCTTTTTTGAGATAATTTATTTACATTTCAAATATTATTCCCTTTCCCAGTTACCTGGAATAAGCCCCCTATCCCATCTCCCTCCCCTTCTTCTATAAGGGCACTCCTCTCCCCAGGCTCTTACAACCATTCTGGAAATCAATCTTGCAGTTCCTCAGAATATTGTACATAGTGCTACCCAAGGACCTAGCTATACCATTCCTCGGCATATACTAGAAAGATTCTCCAACATATAACAAGGATACATGCTTTATTATGTACATAGCAGCTTTATTTATAATATCCATAATCTGGAAAGAAAATATAATCCTGGGTGAGGTAACCCAATCATAAAAGAACACTCAAGGTATGTACTCACTGATAAGTGGATATTAGCCAAAAACTCAGAATACAGAATGCACAATTCACAGACTACATGAAGCTCAAGAAGAAAGAAGACAAAAGTGTGGATGCTTTAGTCCTTCTTAGAAGGGAGAAGAGAAATACTCACAGGAGAACACGTGGAGACAAAGTGTGGATCAGTGACTGATAGTAAGACCATCCAGAGACTGCCCCTCCTGGGGATCCATCACCTATACAGCAAACAAACCCAGAAAATATTGCTGATGCCAAGAAGTGCATGCTGACAAGAAGAGCCTGATAAAGCTGTCTCCTGAGAGGCTCTGCCAGAGCATGACAAATACAGAGGTGATGCTTGTGCCAACCATTGAACTGTGAAAGGGATCCTCAATGGTGTAGTTAGAGAAAGGACTGACGGAGCTGAAGGGGTTTACAACCCCGTAAGAAGAGCAACAATATCAACCAACCAGACTCCCCAGAGCTCCAAGGAATAAACCACCATCCAAAGAGTACACAGGGAAAGATCCATGGCTCCATCTGCTTATGTAGCAGAGGATAGCCTTGTAGGGCATTAATGGAGGAGAGGCCCTTGGTTTTTTTAAGGCTCTATGTGCCAGTGTAGGAGAATATCAGTGCAGAGAGGCAGGAGGGAGTTGATGGGTTGGTGGGTGAGTGGGTAAGTGGGTTGATGGGTGGTGGAGCACCCTCATAGAAGCACGTGGAGGGGTGGTATAGTGGGTTTCTGGAGGGGAAACTAGGAAAGCAGATAACTTTTCAAATGTAAAAAAATCCAGTAAAAGAAGTAAAAGGGAAAAAATTTAAAAAATAATGTTTCTATAGTTACTAGATTAGGTGTGTTCCTGTCTTTTCAATGAGAAAACAAGATTTTATTGTTGTAATTTAATTATTCATCTCCTTCTCTCACCTTGACAGGACATTTGACCCTGAGTTAGAAGCTGCCACAAGAGCAAGCTTGGATGATAGGTGGATGTGCTCTTCTGACAGGCCATGCTCACAGACCTGCGTCAGTAATGGGAAGGGGAGATGAGGCTTCTTGGGTGGGATTGACTCTCTTCACTGCCTCAAGGAGCCCATTTGTTTTTGTCTGACAGCTTAACTAAGAACCCCATCACCAAGAACAGTGTTACTTTTAGGATATTTAAATTATTTATTTCATTTTATTTAATATATGTTTGCTATGTGAGTAAATGAGCATGTGGGTGTAGCTGTCTACAGAAGCCAGAGAGTGACTTGAAACTGGTTCTGTAGAGGGTCATGAGCCAGTCAATGTGAATACGCAAAACTCACTTAGGTTCTTAAATAATGCCATATTTAACATATTCTCCTTTCTGTTAGTTTCAGGAACACATTTATTATTTGGTATACTTAGTGATACAAGAGTTATCCGTGTCTACCTGTGTGGATTCAGACTACTGATCTGCATTAGACTCTAAGCCCGCTATGACCTAGAGTTAGACAGTGCCTCAGGTGGCATGCTTCCTTCTACTGGGTAGCTCACTCAAGTGTCTAATTAAACAAAAGTACAGATGAAAAGACTGAAGCAATTAAGCTCCTATGCCACAAACCTTTTTTTTTCTTTAGGTCTTCTGCTGGGATGCAATTAAACAAACAATTTTTTTCCTGGCCTGAAATTACCATTGACTTATCGAGTTTGACAATACTCAACAATGCGTTGTAGTTTGTCCAAGTGAAAGAATTAACTGCTCTGTCATAGAGATAAATGAGGCATATTCATCAAGGACCCAACCCAGTAAGAATATTGATGGTGTTCTGCTTGAGAGCATAAACACTTCAGTCATGAGCGGCTGTCCACATACCGAATGTGATATCTCGTTATTGTTTATAAAAATAGAACTGAAAGCATGCATCTGGAGTCCATGTTCTAAGGGTTTCCCCAATTACTTGCCAGGTTGTGCGACATTTTTCATTATAAGTTGTATTAAGTCACAGTTGAAATCAGCAAGGATTCAAACAAGTAAATATACATTGAGTTAAATCAAACAGTAATACTTATAATTGTTACTGAAACACTAGGCATCACTAAGAAAATGAGCCTATGACAGTAGACATACTTATCTTCCTCACCTTCTCAAGATATATTTGCGTGTGTGTGTGTGTGTGTGTGTGTGTGTGTGTGTGTGTGTGTGTGTGTGTGTGTTTGTGTGTGTGTGTGTGTTGGGAAGGCATCAACTGGACATTAAGAACTACTGGCTACTAAAGGAAAGCTAACGGTAAGAGAAATAGTTTTCCTCAGAATAGAGCACACCAATTACCAACTGATCAGTCCTGAAAACATACATACAAGCAACATTGTACAGACTGAGAATTTTTTTAGGAATATATGTTTACGCTTACATGTATGCATGTAACAACACCTAGAAGAAAGAGAGTGAATATGAGAGTAAGGAGGGAATGTATGAGAGAGTTTAGAATGAGAAAAGGGAAGGCAGAAGTGATATATTTTCATCACAAAAATAAAAGAAATAATTTAAATAACTCACATGCTATTTCTAAGTTCATGTTTGCATTTAGTTCATTATTTGCTGGTTTCCTTCCTCTCTTTATCATGTGTATGACCAGCCTTTAAATCAAACCAACCAAGTCTTCTGTACTTCAGTTCCTGTTAGATATGACAAACTTATTATGAATGTAAAGGTATAAAAGATGTTTCAATAGTGATATAATAATTCAAGTATTTATACAAACTTTATTTCAAAGCTGTTAAAAATTCTCTACAGTTAATAGTTGAAAACCTTACTCCATTCTTTCTATTACCACGATCCATGGTTTCATGGGATATAACTCATATAACTAAGCTTTTATTGAAAAATATTTTCTTTTTCCTATTTTCATAACATTGCAAGAAAGACCTTTTACACAGATCCTTAGTTTCTGTTTAATATATACATCTAGAAGTAACATATTAGTGGATATAAAATATATGCCCACTAAATTTTAGCAGTAAGTTAGCAGTAAATGAAATTATTTGCTCAGATGAACAGGAGTAAGCATTTCTCTATGTTCCCAACGATAAAATTGTAGTACATGTAAATGGCATAATAATAATCCTTATTAATTTAATTTATATTGCATGATCATGTTACTAATCTAGCTAGCATGAGTGTGTGTTTGTATGTGTCATATGAATATGTATGTGTGGCTGCCTTGGTGGCAGTGCATATATGGAAGCCAGAGAACATTGGATTTCCTGTTCTTTAACTGTTTTATTCCCTTGAGATTAAGTCTCACATTGAACCTAGAGTTAAGCCAGAGGCTAGCAAATCCCAATGATCCTCCTAACTCTACTTCACACTGCACTGAGATCAAAAGAGCTCACTTCCTTTTAAGTAATCTAGCTAGAATAACTGCACTACTGAAAAATCTATGTGTGGGAACCATCTACCCATTATGTCTACTCATTGATTTTCAGTTATTTTATCAAAGATATATGGACAAAACTATCTGATAATTAAATAATTCCTTAGTAGCTTCTCTGAACAGAACAACAGCCGACAGACTATCTGATCTACTCTGTTTTTTGCTGTGAGTCATTTATTAAAATGCTTCCTTGGGGGATGAAGAAATAAAGTTTTCTCATCTCAATGCTTTTGCTCCATGTCAAAATGATCTTATTTTACAATATATTTCTGTCAGATGATATCAGAGGAAAATATAACAAAATAAACACCACATTCCCTTTGTCAGACATACTAGGCTCCTTAAGTAATATCTCACCATTGCCATTTCTACATGGAAGGGACACAAAATAGAGTCCATGCATGTTATAGATGCAGAAACCTTTCTAATGCTAAGAACTGGATGACAGGCTGGAGAATCTGCATTTCCCCTAGCTTCCCAGGGGTTCACAAAACTCTGAGTAATGTCAAGGACTTAAAGTCTTTGTTGTTTTCTTACCACCTTGGTGAATTCAGAACTTCATTGAGCTGTCAGCTAGGAGAAGAAACATGCTAACTACGCATTAGACACCCACGTTCCAGGTAAGAGTGACTTCTCAATCCTGACTGGGGACACTGCCCTTTGCTCACTTATATGGACCTCAGCAATGAATTCTATCCCCTTGCTGTGAGACTCCAGTTAAAACAAAGCATTCCTTGAAGCTTAGTTGACTTGTTCCTATTCTTTCTTTACAAATATGTCCTAAATTATTGGCTTTTTAAAGGAATCACATTTTTAAAAAGCAGATTTAAGTAGACGAGTAGTAAAGACTACAAGCCATAAATAAAAATACAAATTGTCTTTTTAAAGGATGGGTTTCTGGAGATTTGGGGGTTTTGTGGAGTTTTTGTTGTTGTTGCTTTGTTTTGTTGTGTTTTGGTTGGTGGGTTGATTAGTTGGGTTGTTTGTTTGTTTTTGTTTGGGGTACAAATTCTCTTGAAGCTCAGACTACCCTAAGACCATCTAAAGATAGTTTTGAACTCCTGATCGTCTTGTGTCTGCCTCAGCATTGCAGGGTACACAAGTGTATACCACCACGCCCAGCTGGCTTCCTTGTTCTTCATGCTATACCCGCATCTTGACTTTAGAAAAACTTATACAAAGACTTTTTTATCACATCAACATTGATTTTTGCTAAATTGGAAGATTTTAAATATTCTAAAACACCCACTTATAAAAAGCTCTAGGACCGACTGAAATGATAACATTTTACTTGACACTTAAAGGATGTCTTGAAAGTTAAAGATAATATTGAGGCCTCAGCAGAGGCTGTGAAAGCAAAAAGGAAAACTAGAGAACCAATGTGCACCTTACAGATGTGTCTGCAGAAATCAAGACTTTAATCTTGGACATGGAAACCACAGGTTCTGATGTTACAATCAAATTCTCCATATGCAAGACAGGTAACAGGCCCTTTCTAAGTTTTACCTATTGCATTAAACTGGAACAAAATTTCTTCCTGCTAAAGTATACTGCCAACCTGAATAAATAAAATAAAACTAACTCTTTTTCACTTGAATCTGGACATCAAAGCGGGGGCTACTTACTTAGAGCTACACTGAAGTATAAACCTCAGACACAGGAGGCTCAGCACGGGCGTTCACAAGCATTCTTTCAAGCACAGGAAAAATAATTAAAGATGAGTTTTCTGTGTTGGGTAAATGATTGTTTACTCTTAAGATGAGTTGGGCAGGGTTCCAAAGAATATAATCCTCTTGTGATGATTTAAACATAAGAGATTCTTAAGAAACTATACCCTGAGAAACAAGTTATGACATAGGAGGAGGAAGGCAGGAATTGAGAGAAGTCGAGAGAGGTACACACAGATTGTGGTCAGTGTGTCTCATCAAGGAGCAGGAAATCATGAAGATGGAAATAGCCATACCTCTATAATATGTGCAGATGAGGAAAATAAGACTCGGCTTTCATACTTCTGAAGCAGCCTGCCCCAGACAAAGGGAAGAGTGGCTAGAAGCCCACAGGTACTGTGGCATTATGGGTATAAAATATTGAGGGTAGAGGAGGGGACATGACACCCCCAGAAGTAAAAGGATTTTCAACCAGAAAAGTCACAGATGAATATTAACGAAACAAAGATTCAGAAAGTAAGGGAACCAGGGTCCATATAAGTAGAGAATTTGAGGTGTGTGTGTGTGTGTGTGTGTGTGTGTGTGTGTGTGTGTGTGTGTGTGTGTACGCGTGCGTGCATGCACACGCGCGCGTTGCGGGGAGGGTCACACCATTGAGTTTGCTTGACTGAAACTCACCATCATTTAGAAGCACAGCAGGCCTCATTTTCAAACCAATGTTCTCAGCTCAGTCTTTCCACATCACCAGAATGTCGGTCAGTCTATTATACTGTCACTCCAAATATTTTATATTTTATCCGTGTTCTCCCTTCTTAAATTTTAAATCCATGTCAGAGAGCCTGCCCACTCAGTATAAAATTGATATGTACCCTACCTGATAGCAGTCAATGTCTCATAATGTTACAGATGACTTAAGAAACAGTTTCTGACAACAGAGCCCGGGCAAAGATGAGGTGAATGGAAATCCCCTGGGTCTGAAATGATCTAAAGGAGAAGTTTGTCCCTTAAACATGAGGATCTTAGAGCTGCAAGGATTTCAGAAACACTTGTAGGATATAGTATGTGGCAGGCATGTCCTCAGTATACATTAATGTAAATCAAAATACATATGCTAAATGAAAGAAAGACGAAACTGGGAGGATGCCCCAGTGTGCAACGATGCTTGCTAAAGACCAGACCCCAGAAGAAGATATCAGTGTCACAGAGCACAGTACATCTGTAATCCTGGGTTTTTGAAAGCCGAGACAGGGATTCCTGGAGCCTAACTGGCCAGGTAACTTAGTTGAACTATAAAGTTTAGGATTCAGGTAAAAGGCTGTACCAAAATGTGAGGAGGTGAGTGACCAAGCAAGGTACTTAAATGCTCAACTCTAAGGTCCACATAAATATGCATACACCAGCATGGGTATCTGTATATACATGTATGTCTATATCCACACAAGGAAATATGGCTGTAGAAAGATGCTTAAATGGCATATACAGACATGCATACAAATTAATAAATTAATTAAATTAATCCCCATCATTATGATGCTGGCTACTCAAAGGAATGAAACCTTGTTATTTCATTTTATAAAGAGAGACAGTGTAAATATCTGATGCTAAAGTCAGAAGAATAAGGTTTCATCTTTTATGATAACACTAAAAATTCTATGATTTATCATGCTGTACAATAGAAGTTGTAATATTAGGGGCTGGGGATTTAGCTCAGTGGTAGAGCGCTTGCTTAGCAAGCGCAAGGCCCTGGGTTCAGTCCTCAGCTCAAAAAAAAAGAATTGGTAATATTTAGAGTCTATGAGCTTTTATAGAGCCCATGAGCAGCCACAAGTACTTTTTCAGCATAGGGATAGAGAGGCTGCTGACATTCTTGGCTCTACCCTCTGATAAGCTAAGCAAATATTTGAGATCTTGTTGGTTCAGACAAAATGATAATTGCTTTGTTACCAGTAGAAAATTATCATGGGGAGTCTCTACAAAGGTCAAAGGATCACAACCAAATACAGCAATTGAGAGGCAGGGATCATTTCGCATACAGAGCTGGTGTGGCCAATATACCTATGCTAAATCTACCTCCATTTTTTTCTTCATCCAGTAGTATTCCAAAGGAGACGGGACTGAGAAAATTATTGTTCAGGATGATCATAAAATTTACTGTGTCAAAAAGTAAATATTTCACTCAAGAAGGTACCAATATCAGAAGAATGAACAAGAGGGAAAAAGAAGGTAGTTTGTTCCATTCACTCCATCAGCAATTAGGAAAACTCCAGTCACAAGATAGAATTCTCTTCTTCAAAAAGTCTAGCATAGTCTGTATTACATGTTTACAATAGCATCAGTACTTTTACAGTAGGTTCCTTAATTTTACATTACATTCATCCTAAATACAAAGTAGAATGATAACTTTAAAACTATAATCAAGGGGCTAGAGAGGCAGCTCATTGGCTAAGAACACTTACTGCATTTGCAGGGGACCCAACATTGGATGCTAGAACACATTTCAGGCAGGTCACTATTGCTTGCATGTCCAGCTCCAGAGAATTTCACAGCTCTTTCTTATGGCCATCATGGGCATCTGTTCTCATTTGCACAACACACACACACACGCGCGCACAATAAAATTATAACCAAAATTCTCTGTATATGAATGGTCTAAATATCAACACCCAAATTTCTCTGTTACTGTCTTCTCCCTTCTTCTCTCTCCATACCCTCAAGGAATGTAGAATGATGTGCTTTTTGTATAATTCACCCAACTCACTGCTAGATTATTTAGCCATGATAATGACAATATATGTTCACAGAGATGCTCAACATGAACATTCATGTTAGTTTATTTGCAATTGCCCCATATTAAAAACAATGAGTGAAAGAGTAAACAAATGATGTTTATTTTTAGACCCACACAATGGAATAATACTCAGTAAAACAACAGAATAAAATGTTGGTGAATGTCAGCACATTAAAAATAATTATATTGAGTAGAAAACCAGACATAAAATATATACAATGTGATTCAGTTTTTGCATGTTCTTGAAAGTGTGAAATAATCTATGGTGTCATAAAGGATGAATCCTGATGGAATACAAGAGGCTAAAAAGGCCACAGACGAGTTTGATGTAGATCTTAGTTCTCATGATAACTTTACAAATTCATTTGTCAGAGCTGGTAAAATTATATAACAAGGTAAATCGATAAAGATTAGTTTCGTGTGTGTGTGTGTGTGTGTGTGTGTGTGTGTGTGTGTGTGTGTGTGTGTGGATTCTGTTCATGGAGGATGAAACAAAAAAATTACAAAAAGCCAACAGGTGCTCAACCACTAAAAATGCACTGTCATCGTAGGCAAACGTTATTTTCAATATTTGAAGAATGCTATACATTATCCTCTAAGCTTAGATGCTTGCTTATTGTATATGATGGACAGAGATTTCTCCATAATAGAGCTCTAAACAACATTAGCATAACCATCAGCACCACAAAGTTTGATTATCAACAGGAACCTGGGGTTATTTTCCAATATCTCATAAAAAACCCTAAGACTTTTAAAAATCATGTGCAGAAATATAAAGTCCTCACCAGGTTAAGTACATGTGAGTGGACCGTTATTTGACAGCATTTGATCATAGACAGCTAGGTTTGTCTTGACAGTGCAGATAGGATTCCTTACCTCACTTAAAACACACTTGAAACGCCAGCGTGGCTCTGTGTGTCTTACTTATGGATTATGGTCTCAAGTGAGAGTGACAGTGGCCAAACATCCTTTTTATGTACTTAAAATACCACTTAACAATGCATAAATCTACTACCTAGTATGCCTTTAATTTGTTCTGACTTTTATTATCTAATTTAATGCAACTGCAGGAGTTTGGAATTGGATGAGATTCCTGGAACCACGTTCAACACTTTAATTATAAAGATAGGACAGAGGCGGGGATGGGACAAGAGATAGTTTAGGGGTCACAGGTTCAGTGGGGAACAAAGATCAGTAGTTAAGATTATTTTCTTATAAATCTACTTTTCCTGTGCATCATTAAATTACTATAATCACCCCCACCCCTCTACCTGTGGGCATATTTCAAGTAAAGAAAGCTTGGTCTAAATATTTCGTCATGATTTCCCACCCAGAAACTCAATTTGAAAGAACACCTTTGGTGTTTTGTGTTTGTATGTTTTTCTCTTACAATGGATTTTACCAGGATAGACAGCGTTATTGCTGGGCTTGGGGAAAGTCAGCCTAACCAACGAATCTCTAGTGCTTTGTTCCTAGAATGCTTCAAGTTTTCTCCCGCATGTGAAAATTGACATGTGGCAGTCACTGTATCTGGAATCTGATACCTGGTACTTGTGGCTTAGCCTAACGTACAATTACATACCGAAATATAAGCATTACGAGAAGCTCCGGCATGCCTTCTCTATTTGATTTAATGCAACTGAGACACACAAGGTGGTTAGACTCTCAAGATGGCTCTCAGTGTGAATGCACTTTATTCTAAATCACAGCCTGATGAGCTCTGTGAAATTTCTCTGAAGACAGAGCTGAAACACCATCTCATCGATAATATTCTATTTCTGAAAATCCATTTATTTTGAAATCCTACCTTTATGCAAGAGATAAAATGAATATTTCCAAAATTGTCACAGACTTCAACTTCAAACCATGCTGAATTATCTCCCTATTCTGCAAAGACTGCTGGCCAGCAGACAAAACCTTTTCTAGTCTGATCTAGGCAGGCAGTTTTCTTGGAACTTTTGAGTTCTCTGAACTTCATTTTTTTCCCATCATCTGTCAATTTCTTGGAAAAAAAAGACTCTAGGTTTTCTTTGCACCCCCCCTCCTTTGAACATAACAGCCAATTCTTCTTTAGATTTGATACCATGGGTTTCTAAGCACATTCTTTTTCTTTCTTCTATAAGTCCCCTGCCCCATCTCTTGTCTCAATTTCCACCCTTAATAGTCCCTCCCCTCGTTCTCCCTACCACTTCTCAGAGAAGGGGGAACATCCCTTGGGTACCACCTCACCCTGGGCCCTCAAGTTCCAGCAGGATTAGGCACATCCTCCCCTACTGTGTCTCTACCAGGCAGTATTTCTTGAAAGTCTAGTCACCTTTGGATCCAAACCAGACCTTAGACTCACCTGAATGACTGCATTTCTAGGTCTACTGGCCTACCTAAGGATCATCACGATTTCTAGATGTGACCTCAAAGCATATAAACAGTGAAAACACAGAGACTTGTCAACTCTTCTGGTATACTCCTGGGATCTCCACGTCACCTCAATAAAAAGCAATCTGAAACACGTATGAGGGGATTCAGGGTAGATAGATAACTGAAGACTGTTATCTTCACGAAGACCTCTACATAAAGGTGGTGAGCTGGTACATATGTTGGAGTACTGGATGAGTGGTAAGGTACTATGCAGAATTGAATCTACTTGGCAACTTTAAAGGATTAGTACCTGTGGTTCCCTGTGGAGAAAGAGAAGCAGGTCTCAGAAGGTCACCAACCACTATTCTGTGTAGGGAAAAAAAAAAAAACCCAAAACCAAAAAGTTCAATTAAACACCTGCCATGCTCAGGGACTCAAGCCGACATATAATTATGCTTATCAAACCACAACTTTCCAGCACCCTGCGTGCTTCCTTCCCATCATTCCTCTATGAGAAAAATTGTCCCTTGTCAGCTGAATTTAGCACAACTTCTCATGGGTTTGAATCATTATACCAGAGTGTATTGTCTCTATGACACGAAAAGATGGGAAAAAAGCAATTCCACCTGTCATTACTTTGCTCATGGAGAACCCGTGGGTTGGAAAAGACTTTATCTGCAGTCACTCAATAACAAATAATTGAGCTATACATTCCTGATTTGTCTATTTTTCTGTCTGGACTCTATGCTTTAAATACTTCACGCACTATCAAGTGAGTTGCCAGGGTAGTCCAAAATTCCTTCAGTGTATTTACAATTTTTAAGAAATTAATTAACATCTAATTTTAAAGATAATCATATAATGCTTAATCAACAGGTACCATATTCCATGTTCTATGCTAGAGATAATTTAACAGCATTTTAATTATTCCTAGCAACAACCATCTTAACAAGAAGTGGTTAACTTTTCCTTACTATTGCTCCCACTAGTGCAACGAATGTTATAATGAAGCAACTTTGAAGTAGAATAGTGCACAAGATATTCAAATATAATGATGAGCATTTTACAAAGCTTAGAGCCTCCAATTTCTAGGTCCTAAAAGTATTAAAGTATAGTTACGAACTCCAGAAAGGAATACTATCTTTCACAGGGTATTGCTAGTATCACATAAGATAATTTAAATAGGAATGTAAGACAACAGCTACAGGCAGAAGGGATATCAATGAGGGGTACTTCCTGTTTTTCCAGGATACCCCACTTTACTTCCCAGAGCACCTCTGGTGGTTCATATGGTTTACAGCCACTCTTAGCAATAGCTCTAGAGGACCCAATGCCCTCTTCTGGACTCTACAAGCCCTGCACTTGTGGATACATACCCACATACAAGCATACATGTGCACTCATAGTTAAAAATAAAAAATAAAACATTAAAAACAAACAAACACAGTTAACAAATATGATATTAAAAGGAGAATAAATGCTTCTACAAATAGTATATAGTAATAATATTTAGCTATTATATTTTAATTAGCATGATTATATTGAAGCCAACATAGTTATTTGATTAGTTGCAAATGAAGAGGAACTATGAGTAGGACTGGGGATGCCTGCACTCCCAGCACTCGATTGACTGAGACAGGAGAATCTGTACTGCTCAAGGTAAATCTAGATCATACAGTGAGTTAAATGCTATTCTAAATTACAGCAATATCTTATGTCACAGAAAATGAAATAAATGAACATTACAATAGAACATAGGATTACCTCCTTCTAACAAAACACGGCTCCCCTAAGTCTGAAGGAGAAAGCACAAGAGTGGTCCAAGCACAAGAGGGTGCTGCATGTGTTTTCAAAAAAACTATTCATGGCATTTCAAAATTGAATCTGAAAATTGGATGCTGCATGATTTGCTAACATGTGCAATAAATCATCGTCCTGGTGACTGGCGTAAAATAGTACTCTAAAATAAGAACATGAATATAAAGAAATGATATCAATTAAGGTTCACTAAAAGGTATAGAATCTGAAATTTTAGATACTAAAGAATAGAATTAGCAGCACTGAATAATCAGAAAACAAAAAGACCAAGGAACAATTAAAAATTGGTGAAAATGAGGCTCTGTAAGGTCTATAAGGGAATGTGGGAAGAGCTTCTAGAAGACCTGAAAAAATACCCAAAAAGAAAGAAATGTACTTAAAACAATAATCAAAATCATCAACATTAGATTAAAAACTATACGACTATAAATCCAAGAAATTAAGACATTCACAAACCATATTTTAATTACTGAAAACCACTTACAAGGACAAAGGTGAAAATCAACTATTTCTGTATAGAAAAATAATGAGAATGATACGCTGCTGGTAAGCAAGGGATCAATAGTAGGATCTGGAGAATGCTGAAATATTGTAAATAACCAAGCTGCAATGATAAAACACATACAGGTATATCTCCAAAATAAAAGGGGAACTAAGAAGATAGTTTGAAAAGCATCATATTCCCAAGGCAAAGTTTTAAAGGAATTGTCTCCAATCAATGAAAAATGCTAATGTATGGGAGATTGGACACAGAATAAATGTGTGCTCACTATGAGACATATTTCAGCTAAAAGACATAGCACTCAGGAGGCTGAGTCAGGAGGGTTGCCATGATTTGGGAGGTCAGCCTATATTGGAATTGTAAATTTGCTAATGTTATTCTAATTGTAATTCTATTGTTAACTTTTCTGTAAGATCATTGACATTTAAAAGGCAGTAATAGCAACCCTCCTTTGTAGATTTTACAACTTAGGGGGAATCTAAAACATCAGATAATAGCTCAAAAAATGAGAGGCAGCTTGGTTCATTAGCAGAAAACTTGCACAATATCGTTTGAAAGTAAAACTTAATCTAAAGGGAAATGTACAGAAACTTCCAGAAACAAATATAATGAAATAAAATGTTGCAATAAAACCATAGCAATAGAGATAAAGTACAATCTTTAAAATGACAAAGTTATTTTTTTAAGAAAAAAGAAAAAGGACAAAGAGAAGATGAAAAAAGCATGGCTGTCATTATAAATCAAATAATATCAATTCTGTGAGATATTCTAAACATAGCAATTAAAACTATACCACCATAAAAGATATGCTGCCAAGCAGGACATAAAAGCAAGGCACAACAGGCTGGCTACATGAAAGGCAATTTCAGTATAACATTGTGGATAGTCTAAAAGTAAACTAGAGAGGGATAATCAGTACCAAGAAATGAGAGAGCTGGGGTGCTTATCACTACAGGATAAAGTAGACTTTGGAAAAAAAATTATAGTAAGAGATACTGTGTAGAAAATTTCCCAAAGATAAAGGGGGAAGGGACTAGGAATATAAATGATTACACATGTCTGGTATGCTGTCATGGAGCTTAGAAGTACCTGTAATTAATGATTATCAGATCTAAAATAAAAACGAACGCACACTATTTTCTATAAATGCATTTCGCCTCTTAATACAGGAATATGTGATACATACATGAAGTATGTTGTTTAACGATAAAAGGTTGAAACTTAGAAGCAACAGTAGGCATGTTAAATAGGATGAAATGCCACACATTTGTTAAAATGACATAGCTTTCTCTAAAACACACTATCCATCAAAGAAGAATAATGAAATAATGAGAATTATTTTGAATGTGTAATGAAATTGTGTCAGAATTAATGGGACACTATTGACAGTTCATGGTTGTTAATTATTATTTTAAATTCCTTGTACTAAAAAAGAGAATGTTTTAATCTAGGCAGCCCATGCTCTAATCTTTATAGATGAGAAATAGGAAAGTTCTTTATGATCTTGGAGAAAGAAAAACTTTCTTGGCACACAAGATATATAAACCGTAGGAATAAATTAGCAATTATGCTGTTTTATAAAGACAGCCTTCTAAGCTTTGGAGCAAATTGATAAACTATGATGCGCATAAGGTTGAAATCCAAGTATGAGTCCAATCCCGGGATGAGGCGGAGAGAGAGAGAGAGAGAGAGAGAGAGAGAGAGAGAGAGAGAGAGAGAGAGAGAGGGAGAGAGAGAGAGGCATTGTCTCAACAAAGAGATTGAAAGAAAAGTGGAAGGAAGAATGGAAAGAGGGGAGGGAAGGAGAATAAGAAGAAGTGACTGAGAAGCCCCAAATGGAAAGAAAATTCAACATTTGTTGACAAATACTTCACCTACTTTGATATTTGGTACATCAGTGGATATGTGAACCTAGAATAAAATTAGTTTTTTTTAATGCACAACTCAATAAAAAATACTCAATATAAAAATTTTAAAAGTAAAATTATTCTTGTTCAAAGTAGATGGATCCAAGAAGCTTATTAGAAGTCTCTACATAATTACACATGTCTGCTATGCTGTCACGGAGCTTAGAAGTACCTGTAAATAATGATTATCAAACCTCAAATAAAAATAAATGCACACAAAAGCACAGTGAAATAATTAACATATGTCCCCGAGAAAAATTAATTCATATATTCAATTAAGAAAGTAGACATAAATGCACACACTATGGATAAAAGACCAAAACTAAAGGAAAACAAAATTCATTTAATGGACAAATAAATGATTTGTGCTACATTCCTTTAGGGGGAAATGACTCAGCTACAGAAAACAATGGAAGGATGACTTATACCACTATAGGCATAACGTACCATGTTGAGTAAAAGATCAATACACCAGTTTATCACTGCAATGTAGACACAAACGGAATGTCTGAGGAGGCAGAGTGCCTTCAGCTTTGAATAGATAATGGTTACATGACTTTGTAGTCACACTGAATCATTCACTTAAGTAGAAAATGTTGTCTTTGTACTTTAAAGGTCAATGTTTTTGATTCTAATATCAAAATGCTCTGTCCAAGCATAGAATCCGAAGTATTTCCTGATTACACAGGACAGGGTGACTTCCAATTGTCATAGCAGGGAGAAATCATTTTCTGACCCTTCTTTTTTTGTCCTGGTTGAATGCTCACTCTTTGTGATTTACACTGATTAGAAACTGCTGAGAGTTTCTGCCCATCACACTCACAAATGAGGATTTTTGGGTCCCTTGGAGTTAAGTACTTTTTTATAGCCAGAATTTTGAAACTTTTTATATATATATATATATATATATATATATATATATATATATATAGACTCAGAAGAGTCATGGTCTAGGTTTAAAATGTCATTTAAAAACAAAAAACTTAAATACTTATTTTGTGTTCTTTATTTGGTTTTTGTTTTGTAGATAGGGTCTTATATAACCCTATCGTATAGTATAGCATGAAATTCCTGTATTATCAGTTTCTTAACATTCCTAATATTGTGACCCTACCTACAAGATGTGCAGTGGTAAAAGATGGAGCAGAATTTGAGGGAAGATCCAACCAGTGACTGTCTTAGCTTGTGTCTTAGTCAGGGTTTCTCTTCCCAGACAAAACATCATGACCAAGAAGCAAATCGGTGAGGAAAGGATATATTCAGCTTACGCTTCCACATTGCTGCTCATCACCAAGGGAAGTCAAGACTGGAATTCAAACAGGTCAAGAAGCAGGCGCTGATACAGAGGCCATGGAGGGATGTTACTTACGGTCTTGCTCAGCTTGCTTTCTTATAGAACCCAGGACTACCAACCATGGGATGGCGCTAACTGCAATAGGCTGGGCCCTTCCCCCTTAATCACTAATTGAGAAAATGCCTTACAGCTGGGTCTCAAGGAGTTATTTCCTCAACTGAAGTTCCTTTCTCTGTGATAACTCCAACTTGTGTCCAGTAGACACACAAAACCAGCCAGTACAACGGACCCCTTGTCAACTTGACACATAAGCACATCACTATTAAGCTTCAACCCTTAATATTTAATTCATCTCCAAGATCTAAATAACTTTAAAAGTCCCCCAGTCTTTACAAATTCTTACATATTAAAGTTTCAATCCCTTTAAAATATGTAACCTATTTTGAAATTCGAAGTCTTTTTACTTCAAAGTCTCTTAATTGTGGGCTTCACTAAATACTTTCTTCAAGAGGGAAAAAATTATAAGGGCACAGTCACAATCAAATGCAAATCAAATTCTAACTGGCCAATGTCTAGGATCCACTCACAATCGTCTGGGCTCTTCCAGGGGCTTGGATCACCTCTCCAGCTCTGCCCTGTGCAGCATACACCTTGTCTTCTAGGCTCCAGCTGCCCGTAGTCCACTGCCGCTGCTGTTCTTGGTGGTCAACTCACGGTATTGGCATCTCCAAAACACTGCTGTCGTTTGCTGCAACTGGATTTACTTTCACAAATAGTCTCTCACAGGCTCTTTTCATGTTGGTACGCCTCAACTATTCTGCATGACACCCTCTGACCCGGGCCTTCAACTGCCACTGAGGCTGCAACTTCACCAGTGGCCTCTCCTGGTCTCTCATTGTGCCAAGCATCAGCTGCTACCCCTTCATGTTTTAAAACCAGTACCACCCAGGTGACTCTTATACATTACCAAGTCTGGCTGCTGACCCGAGGTACAACATTGGCTGTATCTGAAACACAGCTTCTCTGTCCTCTCAGGAAACAGTTCTCACAAGTTTTCACCTTAGTGATGCTGGTCTCTTCTCAATCACTGCGAATTTCTTACCTCTAGCTGACCAGCATCAATAGTCCCAGTATACAAAATTTTGCTTTAGTAGTTCTGGTCTCTTGTTAACCACAGCTGATTCTTCCACATAGCTAACCAAAACCACAGAATCTTCACAGTCAAAACAGCAATGGCCCTGATAAGAGTCTTTAATCTTCCCTGTGAAATTTCACAAGCCAGGCCTGGCTATCAACATTATCTTCCAAGCTCCTGCAGAACATCTGACAGAGCTCTTAACATCCCAATGGCTCTTCTAGCTCAAAGTTCCAAAGTCCTCCTAAAACTATGCTCAGGCTGTCATAGGAATAACCCACTATGCTGGTACCATTTGTCTTATGGTTTCTGTTCCTGCACAAAACATCATGACCAATAAGCTAAATGGGAATGAAAGGGTTTATTCAACTTACACTTCCACGCTGCTGTTCATCACCAAAAGAAGTCAGGACAGAATTCATACCAGGGAAGAAACATGGAGACAGGTGTGGATGCAGAAGGCATGGAAGAATATTGCTTACTGGCTTGCTTCCCCTGGCTTGCTCAGTTTGCTTTCTTATAGAACCCAGAACTATGAGCCCAGGGATGACACCATCCACAATGGACTAGGCCCTTCCACTCTTGATCACTAATAGAGAAAATGCCTTACAGCTTGATTTCATGGAGGCATTTCCTCAAGGGAGGCTCCTTTCTCTGTGATACCTCCAGCTTGTGTCAAGTTGATACACAAAGCCAGGGAGCCTATGCCTGACAGTATAAATGCCTGCTATATGTGTAGACAGGATCCTGGCATAATTGCCATCTGAGAGACTTCACCAAGCAGCTAAGAGGAAACAGATACAGAAGCCCATAGCCAAAGATTAAGTGGAGCTTGGAACATCCTGCAGAAGAGGGAGAGGAGGAATTGGAGGAGCCAGAGACACCACAAGAAAACCTAGAGAATCAACTACCCTGGGCCCTAGGTTCTCATTGAGACTAAACTGGAGACTAACTACACGCAAGAGATAGACCTGGGTGATCTGCACTTATGTAAGGGTTGTGCATCTGAGTCTTCATGCAAGACTCCTAAAGGGAGCAGGGGCTGCCTATAATTACATTATCTACCTTTGGATCCTCTTTCCCTAACTTGGCTGCCTTATCTAGCTTCAGTAGAAGATGTGTCTAGTCTTACTGCAAGTTGACATGCCAAGGCTGGCTAATATCCATGGCATGCCTCCTTTTTTCTGGGGAGAAGGGGGGAGTGGGGTATGGGGAGAAGAAATGTGAGAGGGAGGGAATGGGAAGGGAGCAGGAAGGGGAAGCTACAATCTGGATGTAAAGTAAATAAATACCTAATCACCACAACTAATAATAGTAATGATGATGATGAAGAGGAAGAAGAGGAAGAGGAAGAAGAGAAAGAAGAGGAAAAAGGAGGAGGAGGAGGAGGAGGTAAATATCAAAACAAAAACAAAGTACTCCAAAACTTAAAAAATTTTCTTTATCTATTCAATCTTGATGTTCATAGTCAAAATGGAATAACAGATCAAAACAGTTGTTCTATAATATGGTATAACTCAAAAATAAGCAAGACCAGCAGGTTGTTCTATATATCACCAGTAACTCAGGGCAGGTTGGGTCACATCACAACAGCAAGAATTTTGCATAGCAAAAAATACATGGTAAGGTAAGGATCTGAAGAGATCATTTTAACACACTATGTAAGTGTGGCATATCCTTTGGGGCATTTGAATTATGTTGTGGAACCATATCTTACATTGTGTTCTGAAAATGTAAGAGAATAATTAAGATCCCACTTTAAATTACATGATGGCACTAGGGAAATTAAATGCAGGGAAATGATACAGAAGGCAAAGGAAGAAACTGGAGTGGTTTGAAATCTATGAATGGTAGAGCAAACATTGAAAGAGATCATTTCCAGGAAAGGTAGAATGAAGCTAGAGAACTATCTGGTCAGTGAATTTCTGCAATCATAAGATCCATGCTGCCATTACCCTGAACATCTGGTGGGGTTTTCTGCTTCTCTGCCTGTGTCTGAGAAAGCACTTCTTTTGTGGTGTCTCCCATCTCTTGGTATAGAATACCCCAGTCTTATATTATCTGGCTTCATTCCTGCCAAGTTTTACTACATAGTAAAGGAGAAGCTGTGCAATTTAAAGGACAATCTTGGGGTGCTTAGACACTCGGAGTGGAAGGTCTAAATCACTTGGCCTTTTCTATTACCCACTTGGTTGTGTTATGATCAAGTTTTGGGTGCAATATCTCAGAACACTAATTCTTATTCCTCTCAAGTCACGAAAATAGCAAACAGAAAAGGGATGAAAGGGGTGAAACAGAAAAATGGAACTAATTGAAGGAACCAAAAAACTTGACATTATTAAATCCCATGAAGGACTAATAGGGCTATTTGTAAGTCTTTAAATAAACAAAAATCATGTAATTAGCACTGAACACCCAATTAGTATACCACATAGTACATTATTCTAAGAGTAATTAAGAAACTTATTAAATATCAAAAGCATAGCTAAAATAATATTGTCAATCCTTTATTCTTTTTCATTAACTCAAAGTTGTTCTAAGACTATTGCACAATGTATATACATAATGCAGCTATGACTGCCCTGCCTGATCTCATCTCCCTATCATCCCTGAAGACAGAAGGAAGGATTCCCTGTCTCTCATCTATTATTCTTCTCATTCCTCTCTTTTCCCCTCTTCCAACTTACACACACACACACACACACACACACACACACACACACACACACACACACACACCACTTGTACATTTATTACTTTACAAAATGGAAAACCCTTACTGAGGCTCAGGATAGTAGTTCAGAATGTGTGGTGCTATTGAAGCTGGACCTAAGGGATTAAGCTTTGGACTCTGTCCATGGTGGGATGCATATTGTCACTTTGAGTAACCAAACTTCCTCTTCACATTTCCACCTGATTAAGTCTGAATGTATTATAATCAAAGTGGGTGGGCAAGAAGCCTGAGCTAGAGTTCCTTGTATTTGAAGGCAGGGGATTTAGTAAAACATTACATACTTGAACAGGTCAATGTTAGAACACAAATAGAAATCTGAAATAAAGACATTTAGGTACATGGTGATGAGTAACACATCCCTTTCACTGTCTTTTTGTGAGATTTAAACCCAGAGTCTCCAGAACTTTCTCCACCTTAACTATTACTGAAGCTTGTGGTTTCCCCCAGTTTGTTGATAATGAGACTCTTGTCACCCTTTTTCTATTTTCTTTTCCAAAATATCAGAAACAAGTATAGACTTGTAGAATTTGCTAGGCTGTTGGCAAGATGTCCATAGCTTAATTTTCTACATTTTTTACAACATAATCATACATGTTACTGAATATATGCTCCAGATTTACACCTTTCTTGATTTCTTTATAAATTTCTTAATAAATTACCACCTAAAGCTTTGACGTGGAAGGTAAGAGTGAGCCTATGAACAGAATGACAATATAATTTAAATAAGATAATTTTATTCTAAACAGACTTTTCAGCTGTGTGCATGGTCAAATTACAGGTGAACACTAAAACAACTTCTAGTAGATCATAGAGTCTAGAGGGTCACACACATTTTAAATTGCCAAAGCACCAACTATGCCCTTTTGTTTGTTGCCATTCTTGGTCGGTCCTATTGATCAAGATTTTCTATCACACACACACACACAGAGAGAGAGAGAGAGAGAGAGAGAGAGAGAGAGAGAGAGAGAGAGAGAGAGAGAGAGAGAGCAGAGAACCACGCACAAGAAAAAGAACCATAGAAGACATTTGAAATTGTTCTTTCTTCTCTGTGTATTCTTATATATTCGCAAACGTGGGCACTTGTACATTCCAAGAAATATGCACATATACCACACACAAAGATTAAGACAATTTGACAGACCATCACTATGTCTTATTCATCCTCCTTGTGATAGCTTGGTAATCAAGAGAATCAGTGTTCACAAAATACTGAGTTCATGAGCACTCTTACATGCTGGCCGTGTCAAGGATGTATATTCTGTGATATTGTTAAACAAAATTGAAAAATATCAGGTTAGGCCTGAAACCTTTCGTTCTGTGCATCTTGTTTTGGATAGGTAAATAAAAACAGAAGCAGGAAAGGAGAGGGAGAATAGAATTAACTTGGACAAAATGATTTTGTCTTCTTATGCTGAGAAAGATATGTAGTGGTTAAGATTGAACTTTGGCTTCCTGGATCCAAATTTTGTTTCTGCTTGTCAACATTTGTTTCTTCATTAAGAAAAATAGATAACAATGTAGCCAGTCTTTGTTGTAGAAGACAAAAGATTAACCTACATGAAACACACGAAGCAGTGCCCTGCGTATAGTAGGGTGCTGAACAAATGATAGTCATGGGGTAGTTATGTAGTCAGAGTTGTAGTGATGCTCACTGCTGATACAGTTCATATGATTGGGACCTCAGGAGTCTGTGGATTAAGAGATCCTTAAAGGCCATCTTGTTTGACCTCTGATCTCTTTTCACACATTTTGGAAAAGATTTAATTCCTAGTGTCCTAGTCAGGAACTCAATTAGGAATAACCTATAATTACTAGGAAGAAAATCTCAGTTGATGGATTGTCTAGACTAGATTAATCTGTGAGTATGTTATTGGGGGAGTGTCTACATTATTATTAGACACAGGAAGGCCACTGTGGGCAGCACCATTCTCTAGGAAGGTGGTCCTAAACTGTGTAAGAAAGCAAACTAAGTGTAACTCAGCCTGCTACCCAGCAACCATACAGAGTCCTCCATAGTTACAGCCCTGCTTCTTAGCCTATGATGCTCTCTCATTGGTTCAGAGTATTGCTGTGTGAAAGAGCAAGCAGGCCTGATTTCAGGTCTCTGCCTTCAGTTCCTGACTTGACTTCCCTTAATGATGGACTGCGATATGGAATTATAATAAGTTCTTTCCTCAACTTCATTGCTTTCAGACATGGTATTTCATCATAGTCACCGTGAAGCTAGTATAAAATATCTCTGTGTCACATATTACAATAAGTCATAGGTTATTACCTCTCATTATCATTAGATTTTAAAATTGCATTGTTTTCAAAGTACATGAAAAAAAGAGAAAAGACCATATTCAGTATTCAAAATCCTTCCTGCACATTTATGGCACAGGATCCTGGTTTCACTGAAGAGGAAAGAACTCTGAGAGTGAACATCAAAGACCTGATGGTAAAGCCATCCTGCTGACACCCTCCCGGTGTTTTTTACCAAAACATATTTATTTCACTACCACCCGAGAAAGAAAAGCAACTCAGTGCCCGAATGTTCCTTGAGCATCTGGAACACTGAAAGGGCTGTTGGGAGCCTGCGACAATCTCAGCATATGGCTTCACTAAAGATAGATGCAGGCTCATGTCCACAGCAGGGAAGAGTCACTGTTAGTCCTTTAACTGATCATTTTATGCACACTTTTTAAAGGAATACTGGGTTGTTTATACAGGTTGTTTATACATGAAGGCCTCATGCCAGTGTCAAAGTTAACCGAAAAAGAACACATTTGATAAGTCTCACATCCTGCTTGGTAATGTCAGACAGTGAGCAAGAGAAAGCAGACAAACAACAAACAAACACACAAACAAAAACTAGTACATTTCACATACTTAACACAGGAACTCCTTTAGTTCTCAAAACAGGCTTATATAGCACCTCAGAAACGGCCTCATCTGACATATCAGGACACTGTAATGACTAAATAAATGATAGATAAATATTATGCATTATGAGAATCCTAAAGATTTCATTCTCCCCATGTATGTTATGAAAGAACATGAAACAAGAGCCCAGGTAGGCAACATTGTCTCATGGCTTCCAGTTAGCCACGTGCACCACTGCAATTGCTTAGATGACATTTTCTTGCTTAAAAAGAAAACAATAGATAGCCAATTCAATTCATGGCAATATCTCAGTTGGTAAAGCAGGGAACTAAGTTGATTCTATACACACACATGCACGCACACACACACACACACACACACACACACACACACATACCCCTTCTCTCATACATACATGCAATTGTTAATATACTATAGGTTGTAATTTATTTCTTTTGCTATGATAAGCACTATGGAAAAAGGCCATTTGGAGGAAGGAAGGGATTACTTTAGCTCATACTCCATGGTTATAGTCTATCATTGAAGAAAGTCAAAGCAGAAACTCCAGCAAGAACTGAAGTAACAGTGATAGAGTAAGAGAATGTGTTGTGTTTTTGTTGTTTTTTTTTAAACAGGCTCCCTCTGAAAGTTTTCGTGTACAGCTGAGGCATACCTAGGTAGGAATGGTGCTGTCCATATGAGATGGGCCCTCTACACCAATTACCAATAAAGACAATACTTTATGGCCAATCTGTTCCAGAGAATTATTCACCTGAGGTCCCATGCTTCTAGGTGACTCTACACTGGGCCACATAGGCGATAAACCTAACCCGCACACCATGTATAGCTACTCTAACAGTAGGGATACTTTGAGGATAAAGCATACCCAAAGCTGGACCGAGTATACAAATAATCAGACTGAAAATGTACAGTCAGAACCTCAACTCTGGTAAGCATCGTCCAGTACCAATGCAAGGGACTATGAGAAGAGTGAGGAAAAGCTAGATTCTGCCTAAGTAGGAGGGTAGTGCAATTGTTTTCAGGACAGTCTATCATAGAAAAAGACTTTTTGAAAAAAGGAGCTTCTGCTGAAGGGGCTCGAGTCCCCATATGAACAATGCCAAGCAACCAGAGCTTCCAGGGACTAAGCCACTACCCAAAGACTATACATGGACTGACCCTGGACTCTGACCTCATAGGTAGCAATGAATATCCTAGTAAGAGCACCAGTGGAAGGGGAAGACCTTGGTCCTGCCAAGACTGAATCCCCAGTGAACAGGATTGTTAGGGGAAGGGCAGTAATGGGAGGGAGGATCGGGAGGCGAACACCCATATAGAATGGGAGGGGGAGGGGTTAGGGGACGTTGGCATGGAAACCGGGAAGGGGAATAACATTTGAAATGTAAATAAGAAATAACCAATTTAATATAGATGGAAAAGAAAAAAGAAAAAAAAGAGAAGCTTCTGGAGCAAGTTTAAACTTGGTGAGACAATCTTCTTACTTATTAAATTTCCCTTCCTTATAATTTGGAAAATATAGCATTGCTTAGACATGAAATTCCTTGGATACGTCAAAAAAAATAGTAAGTCTGAACTACCAGACTATCCAGAGCTCTCAGGAAATTGCAAAAGGGATTCAGGTACTTGCAGAGTTAAAGGTATAAGGGAAGAAGCCATGCAGAGGGTTGGACTTACAGAGGCAAACTTGTTTCAGTCCCTGAGACCTCTGGGACTAGGTGTTGTGTAAAAGCGCTGGGGTCCAATGAGTTAGCAATAATAGTAAACTATAGAGACGGAATGTGTAAACCACCACAAGGAAGCAATTCCTCAGGAGCAGCCTGTGTATAAAGGAAGGAATACCTGCTTATGAATAATAGAGAAATGATATTGTTTGTTTAACGGCATCACAAGCTGTATCAAGCACAGACTTTGAAGTGGGCCTTTCCTAGATGTTCTTTGGGAATATAAAGGACTTTCCCACATACTGACTACTTCAATGTCGAATTTTTAATAATGAATATTTGGTGACATTTTCCAATTAATTTTCACTGTGTCAACAGAGAAAATCCTACTGGTGCCTTCTTTTATTCTTGAACACTGATGAGTTACATTGAATAATTGTAATTCCAAATCTTGCTTTTGCTTCTTGTTCTCAATGAAGTGCAGATGCCCTTCTCCCACACTCTCCCACATCATAATACTTTCCCAAATACGAGAGACCAAGCAACCATGGAAACGCCCAGAAACCAGAGCAAAAAACCAGAATAAGAGCCAATGTGAGTGCTCTTCTTGGTTGTTTAAGTCACACTATGCAGTTGCCACTAACATGGGGATTTTATCTAATCCTGATGTGAGATTCCTTTAACTCAGGAAGAGAACACACTGGAAGACCTGCAGACTTGGGTGATCTGTTCGATACAAAAATGTACCTTTTTTGTCCTTCATATCCTTCGTAATGATACTTTGTATGGCTCTCCAAAAAGCAAACTCTTCCTCAATTGACTCTGACAGCTTCTCATAGAAAAATCTGGGATGACTGAATAGATACTGAATGTTTTACTATCCTGAGGTGGTCAAATCTTTGCTGAAGTTCTTTCCATTTTCTCTGCATAAATGGCACACGCCTCTTTCACAGTCCTGGAGTGGGTTGCTTCATTCTATCCCAAAGTTATAAACTTTGTGGAAATAGTTAAATTTTTGTAGTATTTCATTTATACTGGATGTGGCGAGAGGGCTTCCTGGCACACTGCTTGGCATGAGTATATGTCAGAGGATAACGTGGAGTCAAATCTTTCCATTTTTATCTGGTATCTAGTTCCACATTTGCAGTATGTGTCTGACCTATTATGATGTCACACAAGTCAGAGCTTCAAAAACCTTCAGAATTTCCCTATAATGTAACAGTTCCCTCTGAAATTGAAACATTCTATCTTTAAGGAAAGTTCCTTATGCACAAAAGTAGACAACCGAGTAAATCCAGGAAACTACACAGATTCACTAGACATCCTACCCCTTATAAGAAATGAGCACTGCTGAGAGTCCTCTGATGCATCAAGCTTAAAGAAGACTCAGAAGAAAAATGCTGCAAAGACAACTCAGGCAAGAAACAGAAACCAGTTAAGCTGCCTGAAAGTTGTTTAGACCAATCCAGACATTGGAAATGATACTCTCCAACCTAATGAGTTTCCTATAGGCTGTGTGGTGTGTAGCAAGTTCCCAGCTTTGATGAACTGTCACTCATGCGGTGCTCGGCTTTGGTCTTGCAACTGTCTTTGAGTAATTTCTGCTCCCATTATTAACCCCTCACCCACATTTTTGAAAGTCACCCCAATAAAAAGTTGGAACTTGGTGGTATTCATGAGTTGTTCTGTCATGAACTCCCTATCTGTGATAAGTAGGTGTCTGTTGCATCTTCCCAGGAAAAGTCTTGTCACAAAACACCCATATCTGTCACGCCTATAATAAACTCAATTACTAAGAACCAGTAATTGAATTTAGGCTTGGGTCGGAAGTGCTTTACCTATATGAGTTATATAACCAGCCAACATAAATTATTTTAACATTCTCTGTAACACTTAAAAGTTATCCTCATTAAAGCTATCAATAACAATTCTTTATATTAAAATTTTCTGTTCCACTTATGTAATTCTATTTGATTGGGCTCTAACAGATACAGAGTTGGAACTGAGATTAGAAAATCAGTCTTGATTAAAGAAAGTGACTGCTAGGACATTTATAGAGAAGTTTTAGGGAAATAATCAGAGTACAAAATTAACTCAAAAAGATAGGGAAAAAAAGCAGAAAATCTTGAAGGCTCTTAGGAAGCAGATTAAGACTGAAGAATGAACAGGGAAAACTCTAAATCTAGCCTTGGAGAACTGCAGTTAACATGAATAATAAGCCTCAGAAAATTAAAAATGTTTCCCCAACGATCAAGGTTTCTCCCAAAGACAGCAATGGGGTTTCCGATATTTGCAGAGTAGGCATGAATATCACAGGAATAAAGAAATCAGAAAAAGACTGTCGAACATTTAGGTGCATATTTAAGCATATAGCATTCTAGTGTTCACAAGCCACATAGGAGAGGTGAAAGAACCCAAGAGTCCAAGTAGCTCAGCATAGAAATAGTGGAATTAACAATGCAATGAGCTCATTTAATGGTTTTGTAATTTATTTGCTTTTGTTTCTCTTTTTTGCATTCTTTGTTGGATATCGTCTTTATTTACATTTCAAATGTTATCCCCTTTTCCGATTTGCCCTCCTGAAACCCCTATCCATCTTCCCTCCTCCTGCTCCTATGAGGATACACACCCACCCACCCACCCACCCACTTCCACCTCCCCACCCTGGCATTCACCTACACTGGGGCATGGAGCCAAGGGCCTCTCCTCCCATTGGTGCCCATCAAGGCCATCCTCTGCTACATATGCAGCTGGAGCCAGGGGTCGTTCCATGTGTACTCTTTGGTTGGTGGTTTATTCCCTGGGAGATGGCGGGGAGGGGTGGTTGGTACTGTTCTTCCTATGGGGTTGCAAACTCCTTCAGCTCCTTCAGTCCCTTTTCTACCTACTCCACTGGGGACCCCTGTTCTCAGTCCAATGGTTGGCTCCCAGCATCCTCATCTATATCTGTCATGTTCTGGCAGAGCCTCTCAAGAGACAGCTATATCAGGCTCCCCTCAGCAAGCACTTCTTAGCATTTGCAATAGTGTCTGGGTTTGGTGACTGTATATGGGATGGATCCCCATGAGGGGCAATCTCGAAATGGCCTTTCCTTCAGCCTCTGCTTCATATTTATTTGTTTTACTGTATGACTTAATTATATAATAGGTATTTGTAACATTACATTCTTATGTTAATAGAGTGAATTCCATGACATAAATACATTCCAGACATTTTAGAAGGAACTAGGGAAGAAAAAGTCTGTGGGAATGAGGTTTTTGTATAGTGGGTAAAGATGGTGTTCTGTCATTCTGACTGATAAAAATAAAAAAACCTATAGCCTATGGCAAAAGGCAGGATAATGTGGAATTACTGGACTGAGAGAGGGGGGAAAAGGTGCTATAGAAATTCCCTACTGAGATATAGAGGAAGTCAAATGTAAGAAACTGATCAGAGGTAACCAGCTACATGGCAAAAAGTAGATTAGTATGACTGAGATAATTAAGTTTCAAGCTTGTTGGGAACAAAACTAGCTTAAAGTCTAGGCATTCATAAATAAAAATAAGTCCTCATGTCTTTATTCAAAGCACAGGAAGGTTTATGGTTACAAATATCAGTATAATTTGGTATTTTACCATCACATAAAAAATTAAGGTGAAGGTTGAAAATTATAAATTGACCTCCAAAATCTGGGAACTTGAAATATTTCAAAAGCATAAATACAGGATCTGTCTTTTGGTTGAACCCCTTGCAGTGGTTCGAATGTCAATTAAATGATAGGGGTACAGACAGACTCCTGTGTGTGGAATTGCAGAATGACAGTTTCCTGAGATTCATTTGGAACTGAATAAATGAAGTCAAGTCAAAGAGTCATGCTGAGAAAATAAGAAAACAGATTTTAAGAAATGCTTTCTACCATAAGTCAAACATACCTTCACCTCCTATCCAAAACCCTATTTTTATGTGTTTGTTTCTTTGTTTCTTTGACTTTACATCCTGACTGAAGTTTTCCTGCCTCATCTCCTCCAAGTCCCTCACCTGCCACCTTTCCCCTTCTCTGTACCCCTCCCCAGTTCCTCTTTGGAAAAGGATTAGCCTCCCACGGGATATCGACTAGCCATGTCATATCAAATTACAATAAGACTAAGTACTTTCTCTCCTATTAAGACTGGACTAGGCAACCCAGTAGAAGGTGCCAAAAGCAGGCAACAGAGTCAGAGACAGCCCCTGCTCCCACTCTTAGGAGTCCCACAAGAGCCCAGATTAGTTTCTAGTATTCTATAGGTTCCTTCTTTTTTTTTTTTAAATTGAAGAAGAATGTTCCTTACTGTCACCACTATTTGTCACAACAAATATTCTACAGAGGACTCAGAGAGATCAGCTTCTTTTTGCTTTCTGGAATTTGTTACATCCATGGCTGGTCTAGATAAATACTAAAATGTTTGACGCTGTGACTTGTGTTACACAAGCCACTGTTTACATTACTCTTTCCATTCTGGACTGTTCAAACCTTTGTAAGCAGAGCTATCATAAAATGAAAGAATCACAGATGCTGAGCTTCCAGTTAATGACACCCTGTATAGAAGCATGTTGAGAAAACTCAATTCAGGCTTCTCTCTCTTTTTTTCATATTTTCCCTTAATTTACAGACAGAGAATGGGGAAAAGCATTAATTCAAGTATCGAGAGACCTAGGATAATATCATATTTTTGTTACTGTCTTGATCTGTGACTTCAAGTGTCTCTTTATCTTTGGAGAACTTGAGTTCCTCTACTAATAATACAAACAAGAAGATGTCACTTTCATGTATTTGCAGTGGGCCTTTAAAAGTACTGTAATAAGAATATGGACAGGAAGAGAATGAGGGAGAGGGAGAGGTTGAAGAAGATGGAGAGTCTTTTAGGTAGGGTAATTCTCTCCAAGCACTGAGGGAAATCAGAGATGATTAAACCAGGAACCAGAAAAGAAGATTGTAGAAAATTTCTCCTACTAACTGATGTGCTTTTATTCATCCTCATAGAGATGTTAACTTGATTTCCATGATAACTTCAGATGAGGCCCCAGATATCTAACTAAAGCCTGCTGCAATTCAGTCAATGGGTGTGTTACATGGGACCTCATTTTGAATCTACTCTTTGACTCTGTGGTGTTTCCTCTTTCTGTGGCTGGTCACTACAGTAGCTCGTCTTCAGCCACTCGTCTTTCAGCCTTTGCTTCTGCTCTCATGTTGTTTCTGTACTCTGTTAGTGGTGAATGCTTCATATGATCCATTCCTCGTGTATACATATGTATTTGTGTGTATGTCTGTCTCTGTGTGTGTGTGTGTGTGTGTGTGTGTGTGTGTGTGGTGTACGTTCATGTATGTGTATAAGAGTGCATGGTAAGGTAAGAGGCTTAATTATACATCTTCTTTGATCACTTTCTAGACTGTGATTGAGCCAGGGTCTTTCACCGAACCTGAACCTTACCAACCAGGTTGACTCATTGTCCAACAAATTCTCGGGATCCACCTGCCTCTATCTTCCCAACACTGGAACTCTAGATTGAGTATCTGAATTTAGACCCTTGTGCTTGTGTAGCAAGGACTTTACTTAACTCCAGACCACTGTGATAAAATCTTTATAAAAGGAAATAAACAATCAGTAGATAAGCACAGGCATACACACATACTAAAGGATAGAGGGCTACCACGCAAGCCCTATTTACTTAAAAGAAAACCACTGGGCACAGGAATAAAGCAACCCTACTTTACGATTTCTTATTCTAGACTAATCAAATGAGCTTTGACTCAGACATGATTTCTTCTATATCCTCAGCAGCATTGTCCTTTTGGATGAGACAATTGACCTACTAAGTCCGGTAACTCATCTGTACCATGGAGAGGATACATTTTGCTACAAGGTCATTTGAAAGAGTAAGATATTTTGCAGAACCCCTAGAATCATTCCTGACACTCAGAGACTGCTTATAAATGCTAAACACTCCTTCACGTTTTGTGATCCAAAGTGACCTGTAGTCCACGAGGACAAGGAAAATATATCCTATTATAGTACAAAATGAGAGGAAACTGTATTGTAAGTAAAGGCAATGTGTTCTGGAGAAAAATCGAAAGTTGGGGAGAAAAATCAAGTTTCAGCAATAGGCCAGGGGAATATGTTCAAAGAAGAAAACAGAATATATTAAAAGTCTATGGAGACAACAGGTCAAAATGTAGAAAAGAAGTGGCCTTGGGGTATCGAGCCTATAATAGTATGTATACAATATCCCGCATACTTGGGCTCAGAAAAAATTACAGAAGAAAGAAATGGAGTCTAAGAACCAATATGTCTAGGATGATTGTTCCTACACAATGCCTTCCCAACATAAAAGAGAAGTCTAACTCATAAAATCTCAGCATCACAGTTTCCTAAACAATACCTGTATAATATCAATGTCAGTGGACATGCCAATATAACCAGGGGAATTCCAAAATCCTCTCTGTGACATACTATAGTCAATCAAAGGCTAGAAAAAGGGAATCAGTTTTCTCCTGGTAAAACTCTGTGACAAGACATCTAGTCCCAGGTGGTCCCAAACACAAGTATATGCAAGCAAACTAAATTGACTCAGTAGGATATGGGGGTGAGGTTGCCACAGAGGGGACAGAGTGAACTATATTGGCATGGGTTACTTTGCAAGGGACCTAAGCATGCCAAGGAGAAAGGAGAGGGAAGACAAATACCTTGAATTCCTGGAGGCAAATGAGTGAAAAGATGAGTGGCTTCAATTCCTTTTTCTTGGTGTTCTAATCACTGAGTTTTTGGCTTGTGACCTCTTTGATTAATCTTTAATATTGTCTGGGTGAATCACTCATAAATTATGCATTTCCTTTTTCGTTATTATTTCAACATAATCATTTAAAAAATTTTAGGTCTGAAATTCTAGAGTGATATTATGTTTCCAAAATGTGTCAACTCTTCTGATTTCTGTATTTCAAACCAACCTCATGAAGTTTAGTACAGAAAAGAGTCTTTATTTTTAAGGCTTAGGAAAGTGTGTGATTTATTGAACATAATAAAAAATGGCTGAATTTTGTTTTCTACTTTATTCATAGAAAAATCTTTTCAGTGGGAGAATTATTGAGTTCACCATATACAAATGCTTGCACATCGTAAACTTCTGCAAACACCTACAGATAATATGAGTAGGGTGCTTGCCTGTAATCTCAGCCATCAAAGGGAATTGCTTTGGACGCATTCATCATGAGCTAGAGATTATGTTCCAGTCCAGCAGGCCAATCGTCTATAAGAAGATATCAACACAGGCTTCATGTTGACATTAAATTGCCAACATTGTCTCAATTCTATAGGAAAACCCTTCTTTATCAACTATTCCTACAACTAATTGCCAGCAGTTTAATGAGTCTCTCCTTAACTAGATCGGATTAGTAAAGTAAAATGGAATTTCCTAGTTTTTGCCTCATTTATTTTTCACAACATTTATATATGTATTTATTTATTTATTTGTTTATCCATCCAACTCAGGGTTGAGCCTCCCAAGTCTACAAAAGCAGAAGCAAAATGGAAGAAAATAGAAATATTTCCTTTAGTTGCAGGATTCCACCATCCCAGTGCTAGCTGCTTTTCATAACCTCTTGTTTTCACAGATGCTTGACTGGCCTCTCTAGAGGTTCCCTCCCCACTCCTCTCTCTTTGATTCCTACCACATGGGTGTTACAAACTGTTTGCCCAGATACTGTTTCTTGTTTGTTCTCTGTTCTGATGAAAATATTCTGGGAGTACAATAGGTAATTTACGTAGATGGACAAAGGAGATATATTTAAATAAAAATATTTAAAGTAAGTACCATGATATTGCCCAAGAAGAGAGTGACAAACAGGGTTGATGGCCAGTAGGGAACAGCCTTTGGAAGAATGAGTGCAGCTCATGACAGTTACTCTGCAGGACTCCCACATGTCAGGAATCTCTTAGTGCTCAACTCTTATGATCCAACTGTTCCTACCTAAACTCTCAATATTGTAGAAACAAGAGAGTTTTGTAAATAAGATACCTACCAGTCAGAGTTTTACTTATTACATAAACCTGGTTGTTGTCTCAAGAGTATGAATCCAGGGACTGGGGAAAGCTCAGTGGCTAAAGTGTTTCTTACCGAGTATAAGAGATGGGTTTCACATTCCTGGATATAATAGCACATGCCTGTGATCTAAGTGCTCCTATAAAAAGATAAGAGGCAGTGACAAAGAATCCACAGAAGCCCATAGGCTAAATCCCTTGGGAACACAATAGTAAGAATGCTTTCAGTGAGGTGGAAAGCAAGAACTTACACTCAAGGTTTTCCTCTGACTTCTACATATAGGCTCTGGCATGCATCTGTCTGGAATATATTACATTTCATACTAAACTACAGTCTTTTTGTAATGACACGAAAATTCACAATCTATTCATTCCAGAAGCACAAACAACATCATTTATGATGACAAGGTCTCCCTATGGTTTCTGAAAAAGCTTAAAAGAATAAATCACTTGAAGTAATCAATAAATTTGCTATGCCCTATCATAATGAACTTGCTCTGCTGCCCTTGGTTCAAGCGGTCTGCATTTTATCTCTCAGCTTGATTTGTTATTCACTCACCATGTTTTAGTCACTTTACCTTCATATCTCCTTTTTGTCCTGAGCTTACAAATTAGAATATGCCCAGATACCTGTACTCTGTGGACTATATTGATCAGAGTCCCCATGAAACTCAACAGTTCCTGTAAATGCTGCCTTCTATAATAATCATGTATAGAGTTATACTTACCAATTTATTATGTGCATCTTCCTCTCAATGGATAACATAAATTCTTTTGAGGAGAGGGCTAGTGTTATACTTACCGTATCAACAGCCCTCTGGGTAGGTGACATGCATGCAGAAAATGTATGCTTATTGAATGGAGCATAAGTACAGACACATTTTAAAATCTTTGCATTACCATTCTTTTCTTAATATGTTTATATTTTTGGTGTGTGTATTTTAAAATATGTACATATATGCATAGTTACACACATAAAACAAGGTGTGAAATTTGGTGACAACCTGTAAAAACAGCCCTCTTCTTCCACAATGTTAGTGATAGAGATTGAACTCAGATCTTCAGGCATGGAAGGAAGCACTCCCTTATCTCTGTCACCAACATTCCTGACATTCATTTCATTGCAGTCATACTAATGGTTTCTTTCTTTGTTGAAGTCTTCATTTCATTATCATAAATAATAATAAGTGAAATAGTTGCAGGAAATGGGTGAATACTCTCTGGCCTGGTTTTCCTTTCATAATACTGGAAGAAAATTACTTACATCAAATGCTTTTGGAATTACAATGTTTTATCAGTGCTTAATTGTCTCCACTTGTAAATGTGAGTTTACAGTCCTACAATGCTGGTGAGGATATACTAAGTTTTTATCCAAAACCATTAAAGAGAAACTAATACACATATTAATTTCAACCCTATAAAAATAAACATTGGAATATCATTTGGATAAATTGAGATATACAATATTCACGTATATATGCATGTGTTTGTATTATATGTGAGATCCATATATATCATATGCATATGTACATACATGAAGATGGATACCTGCTTTTAAAAAGAAAACATATCAGAAATGTCAAGTCTACTGACCTTGGCCAACAATAGCACTATCACTCTTGTGTTGAGAATTGCAGTCCCTGCCTTATGCTTGCTTTTCCTATTTCAGCTGAGACAGAGTGTTTTGGGTCTAATTACAGTGCTTTACCCAAAGCATGGACTGTTTCCTGGGTCACTTCTTAATTATTTTGTCCATTATATTTTAATTATCAGCCTTTACCTCAACGCAAAGTCTTTCCCTTCCACTTACATTCTGTTTCTGCAAGAACAATGGGGTTCCTGGGCCATGGCTATATTGCTACTCTAAATTTCTATGATATCTTGAAACAAATTGCTCTCAGTGATTTCTAGCATTTTCTAATTTCTGTGATGTCAGTTTTCTCACTTTGACAAATGCCAAGACACTCATCATGAAGCTAGTGATCATACAATGGGGGCATGTTCCATTATGCCTTTAGATGTGAAATTGCTATATTAACACTGTAAATAAATAAATGAAATCTAGATGATAGATAGAGATAATAGATGGATGATAGAGATGTAGATAGATAATAGATGATACACAGATAGATTATATATTGATGATAGCTAGATGATACATTATGAATAAATAGATCTAGATAGAAGATAGATATGTAGATGATAAACAGATGATAGAGATATAGATAATATATTAGATATGATAGATAGATCATAGATGATAGATAGATTATTGATAGATAGATAGATAGATAGATAGATGATAGATAGATAGATAGACAATAGATAGATAGACAGTTTCAGTTCATAACCTCATCCCAACCAAAGCCCATATATAACTGTGAGTAGAGGTCCTTACTACATAGCAATCGTACCACACGTTTGTGCATCTTTCATTTCTTTTTTTTTTTAGATTTATTTTATTTATGTGAGTACACTGTAGCTGTCTTCAGACACACAGAAGAGGGCATCAGATCTCATTACAGATGGTTGTGAGCTACCATGTAGTTGATGGGAATTGAACTCAGGACCTCTGGAAGAGCAGACAGTGCTCTTAACCACTGAGCCACCTCTCCAGCCCCATCTTTCATTTCTTTACACGTAGTAGTATTGTACTCTAAATACCATTACAATTTTTTCTTGAGGACTTGAAGACTCATTTAAAACGTTATCAAGAGTCTAGTAATATATTTGATATTTTATTACAAGTAACAACTTTCTTTGCCTATCTGTGCACTTGTTTCCCCTTGGCTACCTAATGAGGGTTAATGTCTTCTCTTGCCTTCTTGGGTATCTCTCTCCTCTCTCTCTCTCTCTCTCTCTCTCTCTATATATATATATATATATATATATACTTCTTTGGTTTATACCTGTATTATATATATATATATGTATATATATAGATATATATATATGTATAGATCACTTCTTTGGTTTAATACCTGTATTCATAAACATTTTTCCATCTGGAAGGATAATAGGTTATTTGGTTTATTCCATAATTCACTTTCCTGTTTTATGTTTGGTGATTGCAGTCATGTAAAATTAGTTCTTATACTCTGTGAGATGCACTTATGAATATCATAGTCCATATAACTGGTTACTTTGTATCCATTGAACTTTGGTGAAATCACATTTATAGATACATATCTTACTATAAAGTCTTAATGATCTCGATGGAAAAAAGCATGTGTCATCCATGTATATATGCTGTACGTTTGATGAGAAAATATAACCTAACAGTGTATATTTGGAAATGGGCAACTACTTAAATAAGCAAGGTAATATTATTTATGGATCATTTTAAGAGCTACGTGGTGTGTGTGTGTGTGTGTGTGTGTGTGTGTGTGTGTGTGTGTGTGTGTGTGGTTATTTGTTTGTTTGGTTTTGTATTTCTTACTAAATCGGGAGGAGAGCACAAGGAAAGAAAGATCAAAGAGTCAGTAAGATGAAGAAGCATCTTCCTACCATATCTAAGATGAACTAAGATTAAAGTTACACTTGGAACTCTATAATGGGATAGAAACATACAGAAGTGCATAGACAATGTTCCTAATGGAATAGAAAGATTATACATAAGGGAATATGGGTAGATCAAGAAGGAATGCTAGTAAGGGAACATAGAGATATGCAGGACCACATGAAAGAAAGAGAAACCTGAGATTTAGGAGTTAGGTACAGGTAAAATCAGAATGATATTTATCTCTGTAATGATAAATTATCCATTAGATACTGCCTGTCATTCAATATTTTCTTTTGCAAGACTTTCTTTGGCCAAATCTTCCTGCTTTATTACTGTCACTTCTGACAAGTAAGAGGCACTTATGTTTTTAGATTCATGAATTGTTTTAAATAATTAGTTGAGAATTTATAGTTTTGTCTGAAAATTAGAGACAGGGAGAGGGTTAACAAGCAATGGCTTGGGCTTTTGGAATTCCAAAGCCTACCCCCATTGATAAATCTTCTCCAAAAATAATACACCTCCTCAAACAACGGATAAACCTCCTAGTAATTCCCTCACAGTTCCAACAACTGGAAACCAAACAGTCAGATATGTGAGCCTATGGAGGCCATTTTTATTGACACCAAAAGAGCAACAGAGACAGTGAATATCATATTCATTAGTACCTGAAGAGTTAACACTTCTTGCAATGACTGAACAATAAGTACAGTGAGTTAATGCACAAGGAAAGGTTAGCAGCTGGATAAACTGGTCCTAAAGCCCTGTTTTAGGCAAAGTCCTTCAGGTATATCTAGTGTCAATTCCTGCTTGCAGGAAAGTGTAGATACAGAGTTAAAACCTAGAACACCATCCCCAGTAACTGTTGAAGAGGGATAAAAGTTTCAACGGCTCTATCTTTGGAATGCTAGATGACAGTAACTGGCAATGAGGGAGCTAGGAAAGAGACACTGAGGTCCAGCCTTTCTGTAAAAGCAACGAATACACAAGGTCCTCCTTTTTTGAATCTCAATGAAATGGATTTGTCAGTGTGCAGAGAAAAATAAACAAAAATAATTTATAGAAAAAGTTTATGTGAGAACAGGGACAAAGGAGAAATATAAACAGAGTTAAATCCAAAACCCAAGGTCCTGTTACTCCTGAAGACAGAGAACTAGTGAGTGAGTGGCTGATGAAGATAATGTTTAAATGGTTATGAAAATAGGCACCTTTATTGGATTGTCCACACGCTCAATCATCTTCTTGTTCATTGCAACATGTCTGCAGTTACCAGAAAATTGTGGCCAGCCAGTGCACCAAATTCCATAACCCTCGAGTCATAAAAGTCATCTCTATAGAGAGAACAAATGAGTGGGTGAATGATGTGAGCCAGTCACAAAACTGGTCCTACTTTCATCACTTTGATGCAAGCCCATTAGAAAGTTCTAATTTAAATTCACAATCCAAGCAAATCATACATGTTTGGTGTGTGAATTTTAACACACACACACACACACACACACACACAAACATATATATATATATATATATATATATATATATATATATTCTCTGTCTCCAACAGTAATGTGAAGTTTAATTACAAACCAGACTCACCATTTTAAGATACAGGGATAAAGTGTTATTTTTTTAATTGAAATAGAACGATGCCCTTGAAATTATGGAGGTCATAATTTGTTGATGATTGATTTCACCATGCACATATGTGTGTTCACAGGTGTACATGTGCATATGTATGTACAGGTGCAAGTGCATGTGTATGTATATGCATGGAGAAACCCAAGGGTAATGTCAGTATTATTTTTAATATCTTTTCAACTCATTTACTTAGGACAATTATAGTTGTTTTTCAACTAAATCTAGAGTTTACTAGTACTAGTTTAAGGGAGCTAGCTTGCTGCTACATGTACTGCAAATTTACATGGGTTCTAAGCATTGAACTGTGGTCCTCACACTTGAGCTAAAAGAGCTTTATCCACTGAGCATCTCACCAGAATTCATTACTAATTTTTCATAACATGGACAAATAATCCTAAGAACAAACATGTTAACAAATATTAATGTGATTCACCAGAACTTTTACATTCTAATTTAGCACCAGGTCTAATTGCAACATAATGGTAAATTACTATTTCCCATGGTGTGTTGAATGAAATTGTGAACTTAACTTAAGCTTTCTTAAAGTGGCTTTTTATAGACATCTCCTTCAGTTTTAAAATAAATAATATTTAATGGTCTCCAAGACTCCCTAAGCAAAAAGGCCTATATGTTTTCTCATTATGAATTTAATCTTTTCCCTTTAATTTTTAATGTAAAAATATTGTCTAAAGTTAATAGTCTCTTAAATGTGCTCAAGTTATATGGAAAAGGTAAGTATGATATTGTATGCCTCTGTTTAGGTTTTATTAAAATATTAAGCCTCCTATTTCATCTGCTTTTTCCCAAATGCCAGGATGAACTCTCTATGTCATCCATCCCTTTATGTCTTCCCCATACATCATTTCTTATTCTGTTCCCTAGTTCCTCCTAAATACTATAATTGACAATTTACAATCTTACTTTTGCTTTGTAGTTTAAGATATGACAGTTCTCTGACATAAATTAATTTCCCTCCATAGAACTGTATCTAGATAATCTTGTATTGATTGGCGGATTAAACAAAATTGATTGAATGTTTACTAGTTAATCACTGGAAAAAATGAGTGTTCTTCCCAGAAACCTCTCGTGGTAAAGTGGGTATTGAATGCAAACCTAATCATTCCCCTGTATTATTGTCAATAGAAAAAATTAGAACACTGTCTCTGGGTTAGAGTTACCCTTTTGTTCTGTAGAGGCACTGTAGGGAGTCTGTCTGAGATGGGGAATTTGCACTGAACCTCAGAAAAATAGTAAGTACTTTTAATGAGTACAAGCAATCACTTAGATAATTATGGGTAGGGAAAAAAAAAGATGATCAAAGACATCAATGCTGAAATGTGCTACATTGGTGATAGATTTCAGGACTACCCTCTCTGTCCAGAAAGACATGACTGAATGAAAGAGTGAGAGGATGCTGCAAAGCTCATATTGAAAAATCATCAGGTGTATGAGGAGGAGCATAAATCAGGATAGTATAAAAGAAAAATCAAATGCCTATAAACTGCACCTTAAAGATGTTATTATGTTAGATGTGATTTTCTCATGAAAATGTTTATACCAATAACACAATTATATAAAGAATAGATTTATCTGTTTGAAATCAGTGTCTAAAGTTTCTCCTAGATCGATGTTTGTTTTATGATTCAGAAATCCCTCTCAAATGATCACATTCAGAGGGCCAGTCTTTTGTTATTACTATGAAAGTTACATTATAAAGTTAACAAGTTGCAAGTTCGGTATGGTCAGTTTATGATATCTATTTTTCCTAAGTACATTTAGGAAACAAGGCACACAAGGTACATAGTGGTAAATCTAACAACCAATTATTAAAATCCAGATTTTATAAAATGTGATGGAACTAGAAAATATAAACACCTTCATCATTGTAACTTAGACATCAGAATTTCATTATTTTAAGCTAAAAATAGCCTACATGTAAAGATTAAATAATTTAGTCATATTCTAAGCTTCCAAAAAGACAAAATATAGAAGTTACCTCTTTAGATTCCTCTATGTATCAAGAGCTCACAGACTTTATTAGGCACATTTGTCTGTTTAATAAGTGCCACAAGCCTGGTACCAGCTCATCAATATACATTTACTTTAAGGACTTATTTTCAGGCAGTTGGCCAACATTTGTAGAGGATACAAAAGCTCATTGCAAACTATGAGCTGCCTAATTCTGTGACAGCTGATATCACCTTCTGAGTAGCACTTAATCTTTTTGTCATCCCTGTGTAAGTAACATTACCCCATTGTATCATTAGAAATTGCAAGATCAGTGAATTTAAATGATAAAGCCCCGTAATGGAAAATGGGACCTTGAACACATTTAATTTCATAGACCACAATCAGTTTCCTTTCCTCAAACATCTCCATCACTTCTTCCCAGAAGTTACACACACTATGCATGATTCATGTTTAAGTCACCTGTGGTGTTTGTTATGGAAGCTGTTTAAAGAGAGAAACAGAAGATGTCACTTTTCCAAAGGTTATCCTTAAAATCATTATATTCAAAATCATTTTATTAAAAAAAAGGCTGTAATTCAATGATTAGAAAGAGAATTATGATATTCATGGTGTTTTTCTGAATGACCTGGCTTGAAATGAAATAATAACATTGTTCACTAGACTGTACCTGACTGCAGTTTTTTGTGACCAGATATGGCACAAAATTTAGAGTCCCTGGATTTATCTTTGATGCGGCTTTAATATTAAGTACTATTCAACATTCGCTAACGTCTTCTGTGTGCCATCTCACACAACACATAATTTGATACCTTATGCTTTGTAATCTTCAAGTTCAATTTTATTTTTACCATCTCTTCTTATACCCATTTTGCAGATAAGCTGGAGTGGTGGTGAGGCTAAGGACCTGGTCTCAAGTGAGTCATGTTGAACCTGCTCTACTGACCATGTGTGTTCTACCATAGAACAGGACAAGTGAGACTTTGGTCAACTTCCCCTACTTCCTCACAGGTTTTTACAGAGCAAAGAGTTGGGAAGGAAAGAAGCAATTGAAGCTACTATCTTATTCACAACAGCAAAGTTTGTCAGGACAACACTGATGAAATCTCTTCCTTCTGTCCTCATGCATATCCTGGTCTTCTGCTCCAAAGTCGGATGTGTTTGCAATGATTTATGTCTTCATCTTCCCCTTTATCATTTCATTATCTCCAGAATGCAATAACCAACAAGGAAAATTTCACTGCCCCCATCTTTCTCTCAATTTTCTATGTTCACATCTCATTATTCCATTTGTATATAGTCTGGACATATCTTTTCACTAGCATTTCATTTGTAGTAAAATGTAATTCGTCCTAGACATGATCACTGTAAGGGAACTTGCCATTGCTATTCTGTTCTTCTGTGTTATGGCTGCCACACATGACGCTCTGCATGGTGTTCTTCTGATCTTCATCTCCATGTCTGAAATCTGTCCCAGCTTCAAACACAGTTTAAGTGTCAACTGATCTAGAAAGAAATCCATGACCTCATAAAACTGGCCACCTGACAATATAAGAGCTAAGATTATTTCTTATGAATATTGATTTTAGTTTTTTTTAGTATTAACCTAGGAGTATGGCTATATCATAGGTATATCTGATTTCAGTTTTACAGTATATCTCCATATGTCACTCGTGATAACTGGGCTAATTTATATTCTCATTATATATAGGACCCCCAAGTCATCATCAGCACCTGTTTTCTTTTCTTTTGATTCCTTTTGACAATAACCATTCCAATTGACATGAGATGGAATCTCAAAGTGATTTTAATTGTCATTACACAAACAACTAAATATGTTTGAAGTATTTTAAAGAATCAATTATATTAAAATATACAGGCAGTCATGGTAGCATACTCTAATTCAATACTTGATAGAAGCAAGAGGAATAATTCAAGGCTAGGCTTTGCTACAAAGTAAGTTTCAAACCATCTCAGATTTCAGAATGGATAAAAATGAACACTAATATATGAATATGTTATATGTTAATATATTATATATTCATATATTACATAATAAATTCTTTGCTATATAAATAAGTAAAGATTAAGTTAACTTTTTGATGAAACCTATCAATTTCTTGCACAAATGTTTTCTTATGTTTATGGGCAGTATTATAAAAGATGCAAAATGCATATGTAATCTTTGAAGAAAAGATAAGTTGGAGAATTGTTGTCTTTTTCTAGGCCTTGGTGTCTCATCCAGTTGTTCCGTCCCGCAGGACAGTCAACGAGGGTGCAGAGGGTACCTGGAAGAGAACGGGGGACAAGAGACGCAAAGAAGGATGCCGAGACAAGAGTCTGATCAAGGCGATAATTTTATTTTTTCCCAAGGCTGAATTTATACCATAACAGGGGTAACAGAGAGAGGGGAGAAGTGAGAAACATTTACGCAGGCCAAGGACACAGTACTCGTGTGGTCAGCTGATGTCAACAGGATGTTGGTTTTTCAGAAAGGTTACAGGTTTGTCATATCATTAGTCAGCAGGATGTTGGTTTTGTAGAAAAATCACAGGTTTGTCATATTACTGGGTATCCTGACCACCACAGATTTGTACTAGTTTTCTGCAGCTGGCTGGAGATTTTCTATGAACCCAGCCATACTTAACTCTAACTACACTATTCACATCAATAATGGAGGGTTTTAAGGGCATCGCTCCCAACACCTAGGTACACAGATTTTTGGACTGAGTAAGTAAATACTTCTCCTACCAAAATAGCAAAAAAAAAAAAAAAAAAAAACTCTGTGCACATCTGCAAGGAGTTAGTTTTGACAGACTGGAAAGGGTGACTTTCCAGCTATCTATGCAAACAGAGCTGCTTAGAGATACACGGTCACATCAGCAGTTAATGAGGTAAAGACTGGTAAGAAGTACTGAAATGGTTAACATCATTTTCTCTGAATATCATAATGATACAACATGCTTATTTAAGTATGTTTCCTTCTCAGATTTTTCTGGAATAATCCTCATTAACTGGGAATCAGTTATTTAGTCCTTCATAAAACGTGAAAACAGTTTCCTGAAAAAATCCTTTTTTACCTTCCCTGATCCAGTCAGTTTAGCAAGGTAATACCAAGTTTGCTATATGTCAAACTCTTCCTTAGAGAAGGGAATATTAAAAGAGAGAGATTGGGGGAGGGTATTGGTTAATAAGAGGAAACTGTGTTGGTTGGAAAGAAAGTTCACTATACTTATAGTCAAAACACAAAGGGAACTGGACTTGATGTCTGGGAGTATTCTGATGTCTCTGATCCTCCATTTACTCATCTATAAATGGATTTAATAATTCTGTGAGGCAAGTGCTCTGAACACCGTCTGAGATATTGTTGTGTCCTATTATAAAACAAGCTGTGGTTTAGTCTTCAAGCTTTTAGTAACTACATTAAAAATAGCTGAGTTATTTTAATAAAGTAGTTTAATATTTCAATATGGTAAGAATTATTATTAAGTGCATAATCATTAGAAATTGAATCTGATCCACAGATCTTCACAGAAGTGTTAGTTGTAACTGGCTGAGGTCTAAGTTGATTTTACCAAATCAACACATAAAACTCATGGTTTTAATTTCCTGTCTTTTCCAGGATGACTAATAACTCTTGTGCCGAATCCAAATGTGACTGTGTTTCTCTCCTTTCCCTTTGGAAGCCTCCCTGTGACAGTTGTGACAGTTTTCCACAGTTATAATTGCAGTTACCAGCAAAAATATAGCAAGAATGTGAGCAAAACATCCACAACGATCTAGATTTTGTGACAACCTCTGACCAGCAACACTGCACAGATGAAAGGAAAGGTGGCACCTGGTGGCAAGAGGTCCCTATAAACCTTGTCCAATGACCAGGGTGCTCTCATACTCCCTGACCATTAAGAGACACCCCAATCTCACATTTTAGCTAGACTTCAGGCTGATTTTTCTGATTGGTTGCCTGAATATTGAAAAAGATAAATTAACTTTTTCAAGTCTCTTTTTTTACAATATACAAAGGGAAAATGGTAACGTATGGGAGTCTTCTAGAGAGACTATTTAATAAGTACTCCAAGTCTAGCAAGCAGAACTTCTTCTCGATAAAGAAAAGTCAAATTCAGGACAGACATAGTCACACCAACCCTTCAGGTTAGGTACCAGAAGATGAACCCAGTCAGTGTGATTCCGTAAATGGAACTTTTAATTGCTGACTCTGTGAGGAAAGGCCCAGCTTAAAGTTATACAAAGCAAGGTTTATGATTTCTTAAGGAATAATTCAGTGAAAAGCAGCTTTAAGATTCAAGTTACAGTCAAGTGAGTTGGGGTATAGGAAAAGACAAGGAATAGAGAAAACAAGTACCAGAATAATAGTGGTAAGGGCTTCTTTCAGGTTTTCTTTTAGAAGGGAAGAATTCAGTCAAGAGCCATAGACAGTTGCTATGTTAAAGTTTACTTAGCAAGCATTCCAAAGAGAACATGGAAGAGGATGGCTCAAGTGGGAGTGGAGTAGCAATAGTAGATTTTGTGTTGTAGTTTTTTAATGTTTTTACAAATATGAGTGAGTGGAAATCACCTTCTAGAAAATTCCATGACATATAGGATGAAATTCACAAAGTAAGTGATATTATAATGAGTTTGTAACCATTGAGGATAAAGACCATTTTATTCATCCTCAGATATATATGGCAACTAGGAAATTGTCCTGGTGCTTTAATTTCTTGATTAATTCACAGGATTAATTAAGTGAAGCATCAGAGATGTTTAACCACAAAGGATCGTGACCATCATGAGACAGCTATCATGACAGCTGCAACATTTTTTCCTTGGTGGCCTCATATCTAGTTTTTTTGTTAATATCACAAGGATATGCAGTAGGAGACAGAGTGACAAGAAAGTACTTCTGCACAAGTATTTCTGTATATTATGCATATCTTTTATATACATTTATACTCACACATAAATATATGTATGAATATGTATGTATGAGCATATTCATTGCCGTTATTTGATCTCAAATGTTCTTCAAAGCCAATATATTAAAAAGTTCCCCCTTCATGATTTTTGGTGGTAGTAGAAACTGTAAGAGGTAGAGTGAAGGGTTTGGGGTGATTAGGAACCTGGCTACGAAAGGCAATGTAGGAACCTAGTTCCTTTCTAGTCCAGATAATTTATACAGTTGCTATATGTCAATAACACTATTTATCAAAAATTACAAAATACAATATCAGTTAATTATCTCAGAGATGAATATAGTACTAGGAAACTGAATATAATACACATAGTCCTTTTTTGAACCTTCTGGAAGGATATATTTCGGTTCAGCTTTAGAAATATAAAGCAACATTTCCTCCTGCCCTTGTTGCACTGTGGCAACAATGCCTTTAGAAAATGCCTCTAAATCAAGGCCTCTACAAAATGTGGTACGATTCTATACAAAATCCTCAGGAGTTTTATATCATCCCACAAATGATCCACTCTCTCTACTAATACATAAACGGTATTCTATGGAAATAAAGACCATGTCTACATTTTAAGTAACAGTAGTATTTGTTGAACCTTAAGAAAAACCTTGTCAGTTACACTGTGTAGGTGGAGGGGATTATAATTTTATTGCCATAACTGTATACAAGCTACTAATGGGATACTTAATGATACAGATGTGAAACTCAAGAGTTAAGTATGAATGTGGTAGCATATCTTCTTGTCCTCTAAATGTCTTATTCTTTTTTATTGGATTTTTTTATTTATTTACATTTCAAATGTTATGCCCTTTTCTGGTTTCCTGTCCTAAATCTCCCTATCCCATCCCCCTTCTTCTGTGAGGGAATTCCACAACCCATCCACCCATTCATTTTTATGGGTATTTTATTTATTTACATGCCAAATGTTATCCCCTTTTCCAATTTCCCCTCCACAAACCTCCGTCCAATCCCCTGCCCCTTGCTTCTATGAGGGAGCTCCCCTACCCACCCACCCACTCCCACATCACCACCCTAGAATTCCCCTACAAGAGCATCAAGCCTTCATAGGTCCAAGGGCCTCTCCTCAACTGATGATAGATAAGGCCATTCTCTGCTACTTATGCTGCTGGAGTCTTGAGTCCCTCCATGTGTACTCTTTGGTTAGTGATTTGGTCCCTGAGAGCTTTGCCATGGTCTGGTTGGTTGATATTGTTGTTCTTCCTATGGAGTTGCAAACCCCTTCAGCTCCTTCAGTCCTTTCCCTAACTCTTCCATTGGGGTCCCCATACTCAGTCCAATGTTTGGCTGCAAGCATCCACATCTGTATTGGTCAGGTTCTGGCAGATCCTCTCAGGAGACTGCTGTATGAGGCTCCTGTCAGCAAGTATTTCTTGGCATTTGCAATAGTGTCTGGGTTTGGTGTCTGTATATGAGATAAGTCCTCAGGTAGGGCAGTCTTTGGGTGGCCTTTCCCTCAATCTCTGCTTCACTTTTCTCCACACATTTTCTTTAGACAAAACCAATTCTGGGTTAAAATATTGGAGATGAGTGGGTAGCCCCATTTGCCTAACCTCTGGATATCATCTCTACAGGTTCTCCCTCCCCTTTGTTGGGCATTTCAGTTAATCTCATCCCCTTTGGGTGCTTGGAACTTCTTGCTTTCCTGGTATCTGAGACTTTCTGATGGCTACCCTCCCAGACCCCGATTGCCCCCCATTGTCACATACCTCTGTTCAATTTTCCATTTCCTCCCATACCTGAAACTTCCCTCCTTTTCCCTCCCTCTCCTCTCTTCCTTCCAAGTCCCTCCCACCCTCTACCCACTGTGAGCATTTTGTTCACCCTTCTAAGAAGAACTGAAGCATCCATATTTTGGTCCTTCTACTTCATGAGCTTCATATGATCTGTGATTTGTATAGTGGGTATTCTGAGCTTTTCGCTTAATATCCACTTATCAGTGAGTGCATATCATGTGTGTTCTTTTGTGACTGGGTTACCTCACACAATATATTTTCTAGTTCTATCCATTTGCCTATGAATTTCATGAGGTCATTGTTTTTGATAGCTGAGTAGTACTCCATTGTGTAAATGTACCACATTTTCTGTATCCACTCCTCTGTTGAGGGACATTGAGGGTTCTTTTCATCTTCTAGCTATTAGAAATAAGGCTACTCTGAATATAGTGGAGCATGTATCCTTGATACATGTTGAAGCATCTTTTGGGTATATGCCCAGGAGTTGTATAGCTTGGTCCTCAGGTCATGCCATTTCCAATTTTCTGAGGAACCACAAGACTGATTTCCACAATGGTTGTAGCAGCTTGCAATCTCACCAACAAAAGGAGTGTTCTTTCTCCACATCCTTGCCAGCATGTGATGTCACCTGAGTTTTTGATCCTAGCCATTCTGACTGGTGTGAGGTAGAAACTCAGGGTTGTTTTGATTTGCATGTCCCTGATGACTAAGGATGTTGAACATTTCTTTAGGTGCTTCTCAGCCATTTGATATTCCTCAGTTGAGAATTCTTTTTTTTTTTATTATTAACTTGAATATTTCTTACATACATTTCGAGTGTTATTCCCTTTCCCGGTTTCCGGGCAAACATCCCCCTCCCCCCTCCCCTTCCTTATGGGTGTTCCCCTCCCCACCCTCCCCCTATTGCCGCCCTCCTCCCAACTGTCTAGTTCACTGGGGGTTCAGTCTTAGCAGGACCCAGGGCTTCCTCTTCCACTGGTGCTCTTACTAGGATATTCATTGCTACCTATGAGGTCAGAGTCCAGGGTCAGTCCATGTATAGTCTTTAGGTAGTGGCTTAGTCCCTGGAAGCTCTGGTTGCTTGGCATTGTTGTACATATGGGGTCTCGAGCCCCTTTAAGCTCTTCCAGTTCTTTCTCTGATTCCTTCAACGGGGGTCCTATTCTCAGTTCAGTGGTTTTTGCTGACATTCGCCTTGTATTTGCTGTATTCTGGCTGTGTCTCTCAGGGAGCGATCTACACTTCTGCACTTTTTTTGCTTCATCCATCTTATCTAATTGGGTGGCTGTATATATATGGGCCACATGTGGGGCAGGCTCTGAATGGGTGTCCCTTCAGTCTCTGTTTTAATCTTTGCCTCTCTCTTCCCTGCCAAGGGTATTCTTGTTCCCCTTTTAAAGAAGGAGTGAAGCATTCACATTTTGATCATCCGTCTTGAGTTTCATTTGTTCTAGGCATCTAGGGTAATTCAGGCATTTGGGCTAATAGCCACTTATCAATGAGTGCATACCATGTATGTCTTTCTGTAATTGGGTTAGCTCACTCAGGATGATATTTTCCAGTTCCAACCATTTGCCTATGAATTTCATAAACTCGTTGTTTTTGATAGCTGAGTAATATTCCATTGTGTAGATGTACCACATTTTCTGTATCCATTCCTCTGTTGAAGGGCATCTGGGTTCTTTCCAGCTTCTGGCTATTATAAATAAGGCTGCGATGAACATAGTGGAGCATGTGTCTTTTTTATATGTTGGGGCATCTTTTGGGTATATGCCCAAGAGAGGTATAGCTGGATTCTCAGGCAGTTCAATGTCCAATTTTCTGAGAAACCTCCAGACTGATTTCCAGAATGGTTGTACCAGTCTGCAACCCCACCAACAATGGAGGAGTGTTCCTCTTTCTCCACATCCTCGCCAGCATTTGCTGTCACCTGAGTTTTTGATCTTAGCCATTCTCACTGGTGTGAGGTGAAATCTCAGGGTTGTTTTGATTTGCATTTCCCTGATGACTAAAGATGTTGAACATTTCTTTAGGTGTTTCTCAGCCATTCGGCATTCCTCAGCTGTGAATTCTTTGTTTAGCTCTGAACCCCATTTTTAATAGGGTTATTTGTCTCCCCGGTCTAACTTTTCTTTTTGAGTTCTTTTTGTATATTTTGGATATAAGGCCTCTATCTGTTGTAGGATTGGTAAAGATCTTTTCCCAATCTGTTGGTTGCCGCTTTTGTCCTAACCACAGTGTCCTTTGCCTTACAGAAGCTTTTGCAGTTTTATGAGATCCCATTTGTCGATTCTTGATCTTAGAGCATAAGCCATTGGTGTTTTGTTCAGGAAATTTTTTCCAGTGCCCATGTGTTCCAGATGCTTCCTATTTTTCTTCTATTAGTTTGAGTGTGTCTGGTTTGATGTGGAGGTCCTTGATCCACTTGGACTTAAGCTTTGTACAGGGTGATAAGCATGGATCGATCTGCATTCTTCTACATGTTGACCTCCAGTTGAACCAGCACCATTTGCTGAAAATGCTATCTTTTTTCCATTGGATGGATTTGGCTCCTTTGTCAAAAATCAAGTGACCATAGGTGTGTGGGTTCATTTCTGGGTCTTCAATTCTGTTCCATTGGTCTATCTGTCTGTCTCTGTACCAATACATGCAGTTTTTATCACTATTGCTCTGTAATACTGCTTGAGTTCAGGGATAGTGATTCCCCTGAAGTCCTTTTTATTGATGAGGATAGTTTTAGCTATTATCCTGGTTTTTGTTATTCCAGATGAATTTGCAAATTGTTCTGTCTAACTCTTTGAAGAATTGGATTGGTATTTTGATGGGGATTGCATTGAATCTGTAGATCGCTTTTGGTAAAATGGCCATTTTTACTATATTAATCCTGCCAATCCATGAGCATGGGAGATCTTTCCACCTTCTGAGGTCTTCTTCAATTTCTTTCTTCAGTGTCTTGAAGTTCTTATTGTACAGATCTTTTACTTGCTTGGTTAAAGTCACAACAGGTACTTTTATATTATTTGGGTCTATTATGAAGGGTGTCGTTTTGAGAATTCTTTTTGCTTGGCTTTGTACCCCATTTCTCAAATTCAAGTTGATTTGCACTTTAATATTTAAAAACTAGAGATATCACAGGAAGGGTTTTTTAAAATTGCAAGTATCCAGTTGACCATTATGACATGGCTACCATTGCTTTCTTGAGTATGATTATTCACAATATTAGCTTTAGTGATGGTTTGAATGAGTTCCCCTCACCCCCAGTAGGCTTATATATTTGAATGCTTGCTTCCTGGTTGGAAGAACTGTTTGAGAAGGACTTGGAAACATGGCTTTATTGGAGGAAATGTTCCATAGGAATGAGCTTTGTAGCTTCAGAATCCTCCTGAATGTCTCCAGAGCATTCTTTACCTCTAAATTGCTATTTGAGAAGTTATCTTTCAACTCTTTCTAATCATCTTGCCTTTACTCCACCACTAAGACACATTGAAGATGCCATATACTATGTTACATGATGTACTAGAAACTCTCCAGGCTATGAAGACATTTATTATTGCAAGCAAATTTCACTTAATAGTGTTCATGTGTAATTATCTGAAGCAATGTATATAAATCATCTGATTCTGTGCCTGACATATATTGAATATTATCAAAATTTTAGCTTCCTAAAAAATAAATGGACAGTAAAACTAAAAGATAAAAAAAATAAAATCTCCATTTCTTTTCATCTTCATCCTATTACCATGTCAAAATATTTTGGATGCTAAAAGGCTGAAGAATCTGCTTTCACATTCCCAAGGGCATGTGGAAGGGTAATGGGATAGTCTGGCCCAAACAGCTCAAAGACAAAGTTCAAACACATGACTTTGAATGACCTGTCTTTTCCTTTCTTAAAGAAAGAATGAGCAGACATATGAGCGTAAGAGAAGACAAGCTAGCTCTTCTGACATGAGATAGCTCACAGACAAAGAATTAGCAACGTCTAGCGGCAGAAATCAAACTATAAGACAATTCATGGGCAGATAAAAGAAAAGAAAAAACAACTTTCTAGGTCTTTAAAAAGGTTCTCCAGAATTCTTGATGAAATCCAATTTAATGAGGTTATCAGAAGCTATTTGAAAGTTTAAAGCAATTACAACACAAATGACTCAAAGGAAAGATGGTATTATGATGCTGAAGCCAGTTATAAAATACTAACTTCAAAATGTCAGGAGAGTAGAATCATTTTGGCTGGTTTTCAAAATAGAATAGTTTTGCTATTGATGGCACCTGGTTATCCTCACAGGCAAGTTCACTGCACTGAAAGTTGTATCTTCTTTCTGGCAAGTTCCAGTAATATTACCTGCAAAGCTGGGGACATTTTCTTCTGTGTCTTAAGATTTCTTTCAGAATGACATGGAGTTCAATCTACACAGAATCCAAACCACAAAAGATAAAACTTAATTTCCTGCTGATGAATTAGAATAAAAGGACTGTGAAAACACCCATCAACCACCTTGCTTGCCATATGGTTTCACAAAGGCAGTGGATCTCCTGGAGTGGAGAACCCAGCATCAGCATCATAGCAACTTAAATGACAAAAAACAAACAAACAAACAAAACAAAAAAACCTAATTGGTTCTACCCTGGACCTTACCAAATTAGAAAGCAGAATTTTGGCTATAAGTAAGCTGTGTGTTAACTTTGACTCCTACGCATACACTGGAGTTTACCATATTCCCCAAAGGGCCTCCCAGATACTCATTCTTGTATGAATGTCACTGCATTCTGCCTAAGACTACATAACCTCTAGTAGGACGCTCCTGTTTGGGCTGGACTCAAGAGCTATTAATTGGGATCTATTGCCATGATGTTCAATGTTAGCAACAGCTATCAAAGAAAAGAAAAATGCCCTTTGTATCATTCCCTGAGTTTTAGTGTAAAACCGGGCTTTATTTCATAGCCAACTTTAAGGATCAAGGTGGTACTATAGTAACAAACTTAGGACGGGGGCATCACATTTAGAAATCCTCTCTCTGTGTGTCTCTCTCTGTCTCTCACTCTCAGTCTCTCTCTGTCTCTATGTCTCTGTCTCTGTCTCTGTCTCTGTCTCTCTCTCTCTTTCACACACACACACAAACACACACACATCTTAGAATTTAGTCTTGGCATACTACAATAGTTCTTTTTGCCTTTATGTATCATCTGCAAATCAAGTACAAATGTATCAACATACAAATATAATCTTTTAAATAAATGCCTCCCTATGGTTTAAAACAAAAACACTTATTGTCTAAGCCAGTGACCTAAGTTGAATTCCTGGAACTCACACAAATAAGAAAATTGAACCCAGAGGCTGTTCCCTGCCCTCCACTGGCATAGTGTGGAAGGTGCCCTTCCCACATCACACAATAATGGTACATAATTTTTAAAATCTAAGAAAATATTTCAACTGGATATTCTGGCTGACATTATAAGCTGTGAGCTTTATTTAGAGCAATGAAGCCAGGCACACCTAAGCAGGCTTTCTTTATAACCTAAGCATGGGGGAAAGCAAAGTTTCCCTAGTGTGTTCTTTGTTGCTGTTGTTGTTGACATATTTACCTCGCAGTGGTGGAAAGCTGATTTTCATATTATGACTATGTTTTCCAATCCTGTAAAAGCACCCTGGACATAGAATTCACATTTACTTAAGACACAACATGCGTGTTGATGTAGTAGTTAAGAGAGCTTGTTCTGCTTGTACAGGACCAGAGTCCAGTTCCCAGTACCCACTTGATAAAGTGCAACCTCCTAGGACTCTAGCTCCAGGGGATCTGATGTCTCCTTGTGGCCTCTATAGGCACTGCATTTCTGTGTGCCTACATTCAGAGCACACAAAGATACACAAAAATAAAAAAAAAATCTTATAAAAATCATTGCGTGGTATGAGAATTGAAGAAGTAGTTCTAGTAGATGAGAGGAATCAGCTGCCATCCAAGGGGTGCTGCCACACAGCCCATAGCGGGAGCTTGTTTTACCAATGATCTAAATGATAATTCATAAGTTACATCAAGAAGGGACATTACATAAGTGACACGGCACTGCGGAGGAAACTTTCAAGTGTTTAATAATATGAACGTATCCAAGAGGAAACAGGTGCATTCATATTTTGAGACATTCCCTGATACCACCTACCTGGAATGGAAAAAAAATAAGAAAAGCAGATTGAAAATGTGTAAAATTCTGGAGTCCAAGAATAAAAAGAATGAATTTTGGATTGAGTAAATTTAACCAACAGAAAAGTACCTAGAAGATAACTCTGAAATGAACTGACCATTTCAATGTGATCTATTTGTTAGGTAACATGACGGAGTTATGGGTCTGAGGAGGGTTTGTGCTTGGATGGGAGATGCCTTTATTATCTTAGGAGGCAATTGCTGGTTTATTTACAATAATAATGGTCCAGATGTCTGCAACACACTTCCCAGTGAGCTTTCTTTCACAGAGTATAAACAACGTGTCTATACGTTATGGATGGTGTTTAGTGCTTATTCAACACCAGAAAAACTTCTGCTCTGTGTTCATGTGTCCACACTAGATGGCAGGGGACAAGAACACTCAGTATACATTGTTGATTCACTGAAAACATATCAAAACCTTTTTCAGGCATTGGCCCTGACTGAGCCTACTCAGTATCGGAGACTACATAGCTGATTTAGGTCCATTTGTAAGGAGATTAATTAAGAGTCTTGAACACAAGACTAATAAAACCATTGGCTTTGATATTCCACACAAAGGTCGTAGAGGCTCTAAGCTCTACTTTTCAGGACTTGTGGTCTACAGTATATTTTTCCCCAACTAAGACATGCTCTAAGGTCTATAAAAAAAAATAAAACAAAACAAAAATATTGATTTAGAAATAAATACATTTTCCCTTTGCACAATGATTAAACAAATGTTTAAAAATGAAATTTCAGAAGAAATGAGAGTATTGTTTTAAAATTAGTAAAATTATAACAGAAGTATTTCCAATCTAAGTGAACAGTGCCCTCAAGCCGTCCAGGGAAGGCATGTTTAACTCAGAGGCTGGCAATGCAATGTGGAGCTCTCCCAAAATACCCAGAAATCCTTGCTCCATTTGGATTGAATTTCAACAGTGAGGAAACATTCTGGGTACTGATTTCTCTGTTACTTGACATGGCTCTCTGTTTAAAGTGCTTGGTTTTGTGTTCTTCTGCGCTCAGGAGCTATTGATTTCCAGCCAGCATTAGACCCACAAAAGATTGGAACATTAATGTCCTATTGCAGAGAAGAGGCGGGTGTTTATGCGAGCACTGCTCCTAACTCGTGTTATATGTGTAGTTGACAACAGATGGGAAAGGGGTTTAAAATTCTACCCCGCACTGAGGATATATAACCTGTTAAACGTTGCTAGGAAAAAGAAACATTTCCCCCAGTGGTATAGCCATTTTTTAATTATATAAACTCTTGTAAGTAATATCACACCTATATTCTCAAATGTAATCCCTCACTCATATCGCTAGTAACTATAATTAAGTTAATTGATATGCAGTCTAGGTTTGTTTGGAACTGTCTCTTTGGTAGATCATTGGTGCCTGATTTATGGTGACTATATGTGCACTCATGAACCCAGGAAGTTGTTACATAACATCTATTGTCTTTGGTGGTAATTAAATACCATGGATGTGTTCAGACTTTTAAAGAAGTATATTTGAAAGACCCTGTGGGATTAAAAGGCGAAGGCTGAGCTTCTTAACAAATTGTTTCCTTGAGAAAATATCAACAATTTCTGAGCAGTTTGCTGACATTCAATAAACCCCATTTCTTCATCTGCCAGAATATGATAGCGCTAGACTTAGGTGCATACTGTATGATGGATTCCACATAATTGTCAAGTCAAACTTTATAATCGTTGATACTGAAATTTGTTGAATTTATTTGAAAGTTCTTCAACATTCATGGCACAATTTATTAAGCTTCATAAGACAAATAATGGGTTGTTACCCAGCTTTGAAAAGACTTCTCAATTTCAGTCATGGCAGTATAATTTTCTAGGGAAATATAGTTTAAAATAGTTTAAAATATTCTAAGAAATCAAGCACTGGTATTTAAAATTCATTTGTAACAGTGCATGAAAGAGATGGCTCTTATTCCAAGGGAATTTCTCTTCAAGCAGCATTCAGATTGAATCCATCTAATTTGGGGATGAAACCCAAGACTACCAATAAGGGGAACCATAGTGAGGTGCTAACCAAAATAAACCAAAGGGGGAATTCTGTCAAGAGAGTATGGCGGCTCACGCCTGCAATGCTAGAACTCTGGACACTGAGATAGGATTCCTGGAAATTCTAGCCACTCTGCATTATATAGTAAATTCAAGATCAACCTAAGACAGAGTGAGACCCTTTGTTATATGAACTAAAACCTGTCTAACAAAGAAACAATATTAATAAAAAGAGTTGCCATGAACCTACATTACCAGACCTTATTTCACATTTATTTTTGAGGTGGGGTGGGGGGATTCTCACTAAGTCACTGAGGTTACTCTTGAACTTGCTCTGGAGCCTAGACAGAACTTGAACTTCTAATCCTCCTACTTCAGCTTTCAAATAACTTGGATCATGAGCCCTTGGCAACAGTCACAACCCTTTGTCACATTCTCAAGTATCTGCTTCCTCAATATAATCTTTATCCTGGCTAGAAAGGTCCACTATTGATAAGTCCTTAGGAGGAAGCACTTATTGTCTTTCCAACTGTGAGTTTTAGTTACCTACAACACATGTAAATGTGCCCCTGTAGACTCCAGTTGTCCTGAAACACTTCAGAGCCTAAGTGGCGCAGGAGGTAATGAAGACATGGGAAAAATCTTCCCTGAAGATGACAAGATTTAGGAAAGGGACCTGCCTGGTGTACTCACCTGTTGCCTCACTGTTACCCCAAGGTTGCCTGATCTTCTGGGATATGAGCTCTGCTTAGCTACAAGATTCTGCTCTTAATGAGAAAGGTGCACATTTGATAACTCTATAAGCACAGGCATTACTGGTTTCCCTAGCCTTCCCCATACCAGCCTGCTGCCTCTGATGTGACCTCATCCTCCTCAATTACTTTTTCTCCTGCGTAAGAACTTATGACCTACAGTCTGTCAGCCCCTAAGTCATCCCCTCCCACCCTTGGCAGGAATTATTATATATTCACGGCTTCACTCATTTAGTCTCATAACTGATTCTCTGGTATTGTGTCCAGAAGACGTCCCCTGTATCTAGCTGAAGGTGGCTTCCTTTGCTGACAGGTTTCTGAGTTTTAGCCATCTTATTGGTCCCTGCCCATCACCTATATGTAGTCTTTATGAATTCTACAGTTTGTGTGAGCAAAGAATTAAAGACATATTCTAATGTGCCACACCAGCCCTCTAATCTGAGCTTCATACTTCTGGTGATAACAGCAAAGCCCAGAAGGTCAAGACCAGGAGTAGACAGAAAACAATTCAAGTGGAACAGGAGCACCAGACTTTTACCCTTGCCCGGGGTCCTATACATTCTGCTTTCCCTGCTTTTATATCAGGGACATATGAGGGATATGTATGCATTAGAATATGCTTGGGGTGAAAAGTTCTCCCATGATTGGCACATGAACACATCCAGCTAAGAATAGATTTTCCTTTGAGAGTTTTACCTTGATGGTATATGCTTATCATTAAATCTCTAAAGGTAGCTTGAGCTCAAAGCTCAACTCAATGGAATAGAGTTTGCATTTGAATAGGGTTTTTTGTTTTCTTTTGTTTAAGTTTTGATTTTTTTTTTCTTAAAGATCTGCTTTTTACCACAATTAATAAAATTTGTAGGACAAAAACAAGAATACAATCTTTATTGGCTAGTGAGGCCCAAATGTATTTCAAAAGACACATAAGATCAATAGTTAAGTCTTGAAAATACCACCCTGGAAATGTTGTTTTTCCTCTATGAAGGTAGCTAGTTCACTGTTATAGTCCCTTCTTGACCTCATACCTCCTGGGAGTGGTAGTCTTAAACACTGAGCCATGAGCCTTGACTTTTCTGAGTTCCCTAAAGAATCTGTACTGAGCCTATCTGTTCTTCACACAGCCCAAATCTACTACCAATGTTTGGAATTTTTCTTTCTCCTTCCAGCCAGTAAGGCATATGCTTGCTCCTTACCACTACTTGGCTACTTTGGGACTCAGCCTCTGCCTAGACTCTCTCATTCCTTCTTTCTGTCCTGTATGGACATGATGCTTAGGGTTTGTTAGTCCCTCTTCCAGACAGCTAGAAAGAATCTTCTGTGGGCTTGTCTGTCTGTCCTTGTCTCTCCCCTCCTACCTCTAGTCTGTCTGTGTGTCTTTGTCTTTCTCTCTAAGTCTCTATTTCTGTCTGTCTCAGTGTGCATGTGTCAGTCTTTGTCTGTGTCTGTGTCTGTCTCTGTCTGTGTCTTTGTCTCTCTCTCTCTCTCTCTCTCTCTCTCTCTCTCTCCTCCTTCCCTCCCTCCTTCCCTTTCTGTCTCTCTGTCTCCATCTCTCTCTGGCTCCAGCTCTGTGTCCATCTCTACCTGTCTGTCTCTGTCTGTCTGTCCTCAATTGCCTGTCTCTAGTCAGTCTGTCTCACTGTGTCTCTCCCCACCCTGTTGCCTTCTTGAATTCACTCACACATATACACACTTACATGGATAAATACCTACCTCCCCCACCCAATATGCACAGCTCTTCTAGATGCTGGATAGTTTGCTGATCCAAACATCTGGACTAACTAGAAAGAAGACAGACACTCAGCATGTGCTGTCACTTGGATCCTTCCTTCCAGCATATCCTCCACTATGACCCTGGTTGGACTTCTACTTCACTGACACTGCCCCTTGAAAACAGTGACTAATTCCTCCTCAGTCCCTCTTAGAGCCAGTCCTTGGCCAGTTCCCTTGGCTTCATTGTGACCCTGTCTCTTCTGGAATGTTTTGTAGACACAGCCTGTTGATTTGCAACTGCATCTTTTCTTGCATGACATTCCTTCCAAGAGCTCAATGGGACAGAAGAGAAACCTTCTTACCACGTTGCATACATCAAACTAAAGCAGAGAAAAATATTCCATCACAGGTAGTATACATCCACAGACAAGTGTTAAAAAAATAAATCCCTCATGACCATTTCAGTTTTTATACAGGATTACTTGGGTAATCAAAGTCAATAAGAATGAAAGCCACTCCCTCTAGCAAAGGCCTCAAAACACCAACTCCTACTAAGTATTTATGGCTGAAATAAAACCTGCCCAGAAGCAGTCAGTCACTTCACATGCAGCCTCAGTTTAAGTCAGTTTATATCTTCTGCCCCATCAGCATCTACAGATTCTAGAAAATATAAATCTATATACTGGCACTGACTTGTGTTCATGTCTAATGGCAAGTTGGAGGAAAATAGCTAAAGAAAAGTTCTATTTCATTTTTTAATTATGAAACAAAACTGTCAGTTCATCTGGAAGCTTGTCAAGTCAAGATAAAATAAATTATGAGACTCTTTTTCTACATCCTTTTTTTTTAAGGTCGAGCAGACATAGCTTAGCTTAGCATGATATACTCAAGGACAATAATACCAAAAACTGTGCAGCAAATTCATGAAACACAGAAGCAAAGCTGTGAGGCCTGTGTAGGTTTAGACCTAATTTTGAAGTCAAAGGTGTGTGAACTTTTCTATCACCTTTGGTAAGGGAAAAGTGATACTTCTTGCCCTAGCTTCTAAAAAGCTAGCAATAAACATGTCACTTAAAATTAAGTGTATTTTAATTAATTTAATTTTAATTAAGGATCAAATATGAGTCTTCTAACCAGAGGTGGGGCTTCCTGCTAAGGAGGAATTGCTTGCCCTTTAAAAGCACAAATAAGCATCCTTCCTACCACCTCTTATATTAACATATGCACTGATACATCCATGAATATAGCAGCATTTATTATGTTCCCTAAATGAGCCCCCCAGCACAGTTGGCATGATTGATTCAGTGACAGGGTGGTAAGGGGTAGGGTCCATACAAAGGCTGCAGTCATCTAGTTGGAACCACCTCAATTGTATTCCAAGACTCAAAATTCAAAATTGGTTTTCACTGAACACACTGTCATGTACTCCAATGGAAATAAGCATGGATACAAGGCACATGCCTAATTTTCAAGATCTTTTTATATCAGCTATCTGAGTTATACATCAGAGTGATTCTCCTAAGCAGAGGACACAGGTATGACTAGCCCTGCAGCTATGACAGTACAGCTGAGGTCAGAACCGGTGCTGAGAAGATAGACAAGTGATGTGACTAATATGGACAACTGTTAACATTTTCACCAAAATTGTCTGGATGTTTTTTTTTGCCAGAACACTAACAGAAAGGAGTTCAGCAGGTGTGCATGCACAGATTTACTCAAATTTGCCACCATTTCCAAAGACAAAGAAAATGCTTGATAGCAAAATTTATCTTACTATTTTACTTTTTAAAATGTTTATTTAAGCTCCCTTGCCTACACCCAGAGACACCTTGACTCCCAGGAGGTCCGTGATAACCAGGTTCACAGATGAGACATGCCCCTGCCCCAATATGTGACCTAATTGGGACTTCCAATGGACCCAGTATAAGCTGCCCACTCCCTTCCTATTTATTCAATATAGTACTCACTGATCTAGCTAGAGCAATTAGAAAACAAAAGTAGGTCAAAGGGATACAATTTGGAATGGAGAAAGTCAAGGTCTCACTATTTGCAGATGATATGATAGTATACATAATCGACCCCAAATATTCTACCAGAGAACTCTTACACCCGAAAAACAGCTTCAGCAGAATGACTGGATGTAAAATCAACTCAAACAAATCTGTAGCCTTTCTCTAGGCAAAGGATAAATGGGCTGAGAAAGAAATTATGGAAATAAAACCCTTCGCAATAGTCACAAACAATATAAAACACCTTGGTTTGACTCTAACCAAGCAAGTGAAAGATCTGTAACACAAGAACTTCAAGTCCCTGAATACAGAAACTGAAGAAGACCTCAGAAGATGGAAAGATCTCCCATGCTCGTGGATTCATAGGATTAATGGCCATCTTACCAAAAGCAATCTACAGATTCAACGCAATCCCCATAAAAATCCAACTCGATTCTTCATAGAGTTAGAAAACACAATTCTCAACTTCATCTGGAATAACAAAAAAAACTCAGGATAGTTTCCTGGACAGAATATCAATGGCTCAATGATTGACAAATGCAACCTCATGAAACTGAAAAGCTTCAGTAAGGCAAAGGACACTGTCAGTAGGACAAACTGGCAAGACACAAATTGGGAAAAGGTCTTTACTAACCCTACATCTGATAAAGGACTAACATCCAAAATATATAAAGAACTCAAGAAGTTAGACTCCAGAAAACCAAATAACTGAATTTAAAAATGGGCTACAGAGCTAAACAAAGAATTCTCAACTGAAGCACTTAAAGAAATGTTTAACATTCCTAGTCATCAGGAAAACGCAAATCAAAATGACCCTGAGACTCCACCATACTCCAAACAGAATGGCTTAGATCAAAAACTTTGGTGACAGCAATTTGAACATTCCTCCATTGCTGGTGAGATTATAAACTGGTACAAACACTTTGGAAATCAATCTGGTAGTTCTTCAGAAAATTGGAAATAGTGCTACCTGGAGACCCAGCTATATCACTATTGGGCATATACCCACAAGATGTTCCAACATATAACAAGGACGCATGCTCCACTGTGTTCAGATTAGCCTTTTTTTTATAATAACCAGAAACTAGAAACAACTCAGATGTTCCTCAACAGAAGAATGAATAAAGAAATTGTGGTACATTTACACAACGGAATAGTACTTAGATACTAAAAAGGATGACTTCATGAATTATGCAGTCAAATGAATGGAACTAGAAAATATCTTCCTGAGTGAGGTAGCCCAGATCCAGAAAGACATACATGGTATGCACTCACTGATAAGTAGTACAGAACTCTCACAATAAAACTGAGAGACCATATGAAGTTTAACAAAAAGAAAGGTGGAAGTATAGATGCTTTAATCCAACTTAGAAGGAGGAAGAGAATAATCATGGGAAACAGAGGGAGGAAATGATCTGGTTGGGGTGGGATAAAGAGATAAAGGGGGGATATGATCAAGTATGGGAAGAGACAGGAGAGCGATTCAGAGGGCCAATAGAATTAATAGAAATGTAAGGGGGGATAAAGGCAACCACTACAAAGTCTCAGACCCTGGGCATGTGAGAGGCTCCCAGGATCCAAAGGGGATGACATTAGCTGAAATATACAACAGTAGAGAGAACCTGAAGAGAGCACCATAGACATGGCCCCCAGCTAAAGTTCGGACCATCCACCCATATCGAAATCTTTAACCCAGAATTGTTCCTGTCTAAAGGAAATGCAGGGACAAAACATGGAGCAGAGAGTGAAGGAAAGGTCATTGAGAGATTGTCTCACCTAGAGATCCGTCCCATCTGCAGACACCAAACCCTTATACTATTGCTGATGCCAAGAAGTATTTGCAGACAGAAGCCTGGTATAGCTATCCTCTGAGAGGCTCTGCCAGCACTGACTAAAACAGAAGCAGATACAGCCAACTATTGGACTGAGTCCAGAGACCCTAATGAAAGAGTTAGGGAAAGGACTGAAGGAGCTGAAGGGGATTGAAACCCATAAAAAGAACAACAATATCAATTAACTGGACCTCTCAGAACCCCCAGGGACTAAACCACCAACCAAAGAATATACATGGGCTGGTCCAAGGTTCCTGGTTCATATGTACCAGAAGAGTGACTTACCTGGCATCAACGGAAAGGGAGGCACTTGGTCCTGTGGAGAGTTGATATCCCAGCATAGGAGAATGATAGATAGGTAAGGCAGGAGTGGGATGGGTGGGTAGAAGAGTACCCTCTTAAAGGTCAGGGGGATGGGGAATGGTATAGGGGGCTGGCAGAGGGGAGACCTAGAAAGGGGACAACATGTAATGTAAATTAATAAAATAATTAATAAAAATAATGTATAAACATGCTTATTTGATTCAACCAAAATATATAATAAGCAACATTTGGGGCCTCCTCAATCTTCTACCTTTTGGAATTGAGAACATGTCATGCCATTACTTCATTCCATGTAACTTCCTATCTTGTCCTTCATTAGGATAACAGTGTTGCTGAGCTATAATCTCCATAGCAACACCTTCACATGCATCAGGAGAATAATTTAATAGTGTTATGTATCACACAATTTACCTATTTAAACTATACAAGTCAATGACTTTTTAATATACTTATGGTGTTTACAACCATTGCCTTACTACAGTTTGGAACAGATTTATTATCCAAGAAAAGAAAAAAAGTAACTCTGTACCCCTTCTCTTTCCCCTTTCTCTCACAACCTCCTCTCATTTCTCTGGCTCATAAATCACCTTCCAAGGCCATGCGTCCACCTGTTGTGGAGGTTTCTAAGTGGATATTCCCTCTGTAGGGTTTCAGACTCTTTTTGCTGTTGTTGTTGTTGTTGTTGTTGTTGTTGTTGTTGTTGTTTAATCTGAACATCTCAAGGTTCATCATGTCACAACATATCAACTCTTTGTTCTTATGTTTCCTGAAGATTATCATGTTGTATATTTCATATAATATTTTGTTATGATTTCAGGTGGCAGATATGGTGCTAATTTGTATCATTGCGTGTTTGAGTGGGGATGTGTGCATGAGCGAGTTATGTGCTTTACCTGCACATGAAGATGTCAGGTATGTTGTGCTATCACTCTCCATCACAATATTTTTGAGATTACTGAGCGTATAGTTGGCCATAAAGTAGCTGGCCAGCAAGCCCCTGGATTCCAACTGTCTCTACCCCTTAGGACTGAGGTTATGGGCATTTACTCTGCTGCTCAGCATATCTGAGTCCTAGGGATCCAGGCTCTGACTGTCTTGCTTACACAGAAGCCTCCGGCCTACTAAGCCATGTCACTATCTCAGCTTCTGTATCTTATGATATATAAAAGTTTAGGACAAGTCTAACTGTGGAATCAGGTATCCTTTTCTCTTTAGTGGATAAGAAGGAATGAAATGGGGAGATTTATGGTAGAGGCTTCGAACACTTCAAGGAGGTTCACAGCTGCTTTCCAAAAGTGGCCGCACAATTTTACATTGTCACCAGTCATGTATAAGGATTCAGTTTCTCCAGATCACTGGCAACATTTATTATTTTGCCATTTTGATTATAGTCATTCTAGTATATATACAAAGCAGTATTTATTGCGATCTATCAATACTTTGAAATTTACTGAAAATATGAACACTGAAAAACACTAACATTCATTATAGTACATGTTTATAGTCTTAGTGACACTGTCAAGAAATGTCATCAACATAATTGGGACGGTGAAAGAACCTCAGCAAGGAAAAAGAAATACAAAAGAAATGAGCTGGTAGTCACTGAAGCTACAGAGAAGCGATACAGGCTCCTGGGTACTCTTTGTACAGCTATTTGGTTTTCACTGTTTGACATTAACAACGTTTACTTTGAAGTTTACTGTAGCCTTATTAAAAGTCTTTTATATCTTCATATGACATTTCCATGAATAGATGGGCTTACTTAAAATGACTGTGATTTAATGTTCCTCTGTAAAGTACTTATACTTGTATTTTTCCAGTGAGTATATAATTTTTTTAAAGAATAAATGATGATTAGTTTACCTGTCTTATCCTTGCTTCTGAGGTTGTGTAGTCTCTGCTGGTTTTAACCCTCAGCAAACAAGAGGTTCTGTTGGTGTTTGCAGATGGCCATGGGTTTAAATTTCTGGCTGGATCCATGGTTACAAATGAGTTGTGTGTCGCAGCCAGCACTGCATGCTCACACTCCCCATCACTCCTTCACTCTATGCTTGCTGCTCTTTCTTTCTTATTCCAATCCTCATAGCCCCTTAATTCCAATCACAATACACTTAGCTGATTTAATGAAGAGGGTTATTTATTCTTCAAAAAGCAGTGTTAAAGGCTTTATTTTTAGGGGAAAAAAAGCAAGAAGTTATGTTCTTCTGAAATCTGACAGAAGATTCTAGAAATTGTTCAAAATTATTATTTTTAATAACCATAGTGGTTAAACAATCCTTATAAATCAAACTAACTTCTTTTCTTATTTATTTTGGTCACCTCCCCTTTTCCATTAACTATGATACCTGCTTTCACACAACAGGGTTATAGTTTCACTGGGGTTTTGGTTTAATATTTTTCCTTCATGTTATCTGTAGCAGTACAAAGAACACACGGGTGTATACATGTGGATATATGTATGAAGTTTGATGCAACAGTACTTGGTCTCGGAGAAACACTGTGGTTATCAGCTGATTTGCTTAAAAGAAACACATAGTCTCTGTGAAACAGTGCAATGCAAAACTTTGGCAGTGATGGTTTTATGGTATGGGCTGCTAGAGCAAGTTTTTTTACATTCTTTTATTATTTAAATTACATTTTGTTTTTGTTTTTATTGGATATTTTATTTATTTACATTTCAATGTTATCCCATTTCCCAGTTTCCCCTTTGGAACCCCCCTATCTCATCCTCTCTCTCCCTGCTTCTATGAGGGTGCTACCCCACCCACCTACCCACTCCTGCCTCCCTACTCTGGCATTCCCCTACACTGGGACATCAAACCTTCCCTGGATTAGGGGCCTCTCCTCCCATTGATGTCCAATAAGGCCATCCTCTGCTCCAGATCCAGCTGGAGTCATGGGTCCCTTCATGTGTGTTCTTTGATTGGTGGTTTAGGCCTTGGGATCTCTGAGGTGTCTGGTTGGTTGATATTGTTCTTCCTATGGGTTACAAACCCCTTTAGCTCCTTCAGTCCTTTAACTCCTTCACTGGGGATCTCATTCTCAGTCCAATGGTTGGCTGTGAGCATTCGCTTCTGTATTTGTCAGACTCTGGCAGAGCCATATGAGGCTCCTGTCAGCAAGTACTTCTTGGCATCCTCAGTAGTGTCTGGATTTGGTGTCTATATATGGGATGGATCCCCAGGTGGAGCAGCTTCTGGATGGACTACAGCAAGTTTGATGAATAAGCTTCAGCAGAATGAACAAATACAAGGAAAATCTATTTTCATAGGAAATGACTTGTTGATATCTGTCTTACAATTGCTATTTCTCTTTTAAAAGCTGTGTATGACATTCGGATGTCAATTCAGACAGCATCTAAGTGTATTTATTTAAAAAACTGTGCCCCAACAAAATGCATTTATGTCCAAATAACTAAGAACAGGAAAGAGTCTCTGCTTAAGTTCAGAAAGTTGCTTTCCAAATGGTCCACACTTCCTTTCCTTTGAGTGTTAAATGAACCTGTTTCAAAATCATGATGGCGGTTAATGTTGACAATTTGACAAGCTCTGGAATAAGCTAGGGAGACCAGACTGTGGAAAAAGTTGTGGGTATATGAGTGATTAGCTTCAGGACATACCTATAAAAGATTAACCAGCTTGGATTAACCTAAATGGGAAGACCAATGTTGACTTTGGGCAGCACCATCCCATAATTAAAGTAACATACTGAATTAAAAGGAGAAAGTGAACTGAGCCCAACATTCATGTGTCTCTGCTTCTGACTGTGGATTCATCCTAATCAGCTGCCTTATGCTGTCTTGACTTTGCTGCAAGGAAAGATCTTTAAACTTTTATTCAATATCAATATTTCCCACTTTAGGTTGCTCTTTTGTTAAATTTATATTTCAGCCTTTGTCCCCCTCTCTGTCCTCCCTCCCACAGTTCCTTATCTCATTGCTCCTCCACCTAGCCTCTGAGAGGGTGCCCCTCCACAGGCCTCCTTCTTCCCTGGGCCCTCAATCTTCTCCCATTGAGGCCAGACCAGGCAGTTCTCTGCTATATATGTGCCCTAGGAGCCTCGGACCTGCCCATGTATGCTGCCTGGTTATTGGCTCAGTCTCTGGGAGCTTCTAGGGATCTAGGTTCATTGAGCCTGCTGGTCTTCCTATGGGGTCACCATCCCCTTCAGCTTCTTCAGTCCTTCCAATTCAGTCATAGGTTGGGTGTAAGCATCTGTATCTGTCTCAGTTGGATGCTCCTTTTTTATTTTATTTTTTATTAGATATTTTTATTTACATTTCAAATGTTATTTCCTTTCCCAGTTTCCTGTCCAGAAATGCCCTCTCCCCTCCATCTCCCCTTCTTCTATAAGGGTGTTCCCCTCCACATCCAACCTCCTTCCCGCCCCACCCGACATTCTCTTACATTGAGGATCCAACCTCGATAGGGCTTCTCCTTCTTTTGGCACCCAACAAGGCCATCCTTTGCTATAAATGCAGCTGGAGCCATGGGTCAGTCCATGAATAGTCTTTGGGTAGGGATTTAGTCCCTGGGAGCTCTGGTTGGTTGACATTGTTGTTCTTATGGGGTTGCAAGCCCCATTAAACCTTTCAATCCTTCCTCTAATTCCTGCAATGGGGGTCCCATTGGAGAAATAAAATAATTATTTATTTACTTTATAACCCAATATCAGTTCTTCCTCTCCTCTCATTCCACTGAGAAGGAGAAGCCTCCTCTGGGTGTTAACCCCCCAATTCCACTCCCCATTTCGGGTTGCTATGGGATGAGGCATATCTTTTTTCCACTGAGGCCAGACATGGCTCTCTATTTCGGGGTGTGGGATCCATAGACAGGCAGGTAGGCATCAGGCTCAGGGATAGTCCCTCTTCCACTTGTTTGAGGGATCTGCATGAAGACCAAGCTACATATATTGAGGGGACCCTCAAAGATTGAATGCTTTATAGGGGTTGTTGTTCTTCTCCTTCTATGGAGGATCCTGCCTGGCTCTAGGAAGTGGCTACTTCAGGATCAATATACCCCACTGCTAGGAATCTCAGCTAGAGTCATCCCCTTAGACCCTTTTTTACTTCTCCCCATCTCAGGTCTCTGGCATATCCTAGAGACTGTCCCCACCCCTCATCCAGTCTCCCTTTTCTCCCCACTGCTCTCCACATATATGATTCCCCCCACCCTTTCCTTTTCATCCCCTCTTCTATCCAGTTCCCTCCTTTCATCAACATCCCATATCTATTTTGCTTCCCCTTCTGAGAAAGATTCAACCATCCTCACTTATGCTATCCTCGTTATTTGGCTACTTTGTGTCTGTCAATTATAGCATGGTTATCCTGAATGTAGATTGCTTCCTGTTAGGTTATTTGTCACTGCAGCCAGAAGAATAAGTAATATGACCACCATTGTTTTTTTTTTTTTTTTTGTGGGTAGCTTTTATTTTATTTATTTTTTTTTTTCTTTTTTTTTATTATTATTAACTTGAGTATTTCTTATATACATTTCGAGTGTTATTCCCTTTCCCGGTTTCCGGGCAAACATCCCCCCCCCCCCCTTCCTTATGGGTGTTCCTCCCAACCCTCCCCTTGCTTCCCTCTCCCAACAGTCTAGTTCACTGGGGGTTCAGTCTTAGCAGGACCCAGGGCTTCCCTTCCACTGGTGCTCTTACTAGGATATTCATTGTTACCTATGAGGTCAGAGTCCAGGGTCAGTCCATGTATAGTCTTTGGGTAGTGGCTTAGTCCCTGGAAGCTCTGTTTGGTTGGCATTGCTGTACATATGGGGGTCTGAGCTCTTCAAGCTCTTCCAGTTCTTTCTCTGATTCCTTCAACGGGGTCCTGTTCTCAGTTCAGTGGTTTCCTGCTGGCATACGCCTCTGTATTTGCTGTATTCTGGCTGTGTCTCAGGAGTTTATATGCATTCACTTTTGATCATCCGTCTTGAGTTTCATTTGTTCTAGGCATCTAGGGTAATTCGAGCATTTGGGCTAATAGCCACTTATCAATGAGTACATACCATGTATGTCTTTCTGTGATTGGGTTAGCTCACTCAGGATGATATTTTCCAGTTCCAACCATTTGCCAGTTTAATTTCATAAAGTCATTGTTTTTGATAGCTGAGTAATATTCCATTGTGTAGATGTACCACATTTTCTGTATCCATTCCTCTGTTGAAGGGCATCTGGGTTCTTTTCAGCTTCTGGCTATTATAAATAAGGCTACGATGAACATAGTGGAGCACGTGTCTTTTTTATATGTTGGGGCATCTTTTGGGTATATGCCCAAGAGAGGTATAGCTGAGTCCTCAGGTAGTGCAATGTCCAATTTTCTGAGGAACCTCCAGACTGATTTCCAGAATACCACCATTGTTTTAATATTTGTTTGTCATCAACATAATCAGAGAAACTGTGTTCAGATTCTAGGACTGCTTCAATGCTTTTAGGTACTGTTCAGTACTTTCCCTTTTGTCAAAGACCTAGAAGCTCTAACTCCCAGTACCTTAGCCTGTGATGCTTAGAAATATGTATCATATGCATTCATGTTAAAACTAAGGTGTTTACATGGACCCTGATTGGATATGACTCAATTTTCAGACTGAGTTGTGCATACAGCAAGAATGATGGGTGAAATTATATACAGGATGATGTATGTACAAACCAAGAAATCCCAAAATTACTAAAGACACCAGTCCTTCTACCTACAAAAGCACTCAACTAATTCTGAAATAGTGATCTTGGAAAACTATGCTCTCGGAGTCCCAGCAGCAAGCTCCATAGAAAATATATTTCTCTGGTTTACGTTCCACAGTGTGTTAGACTTGTTATGGACATCTTTGAAAACAAACAAGATCCCCAAGTGACATTTAGACTTACCACTCTGATTTTTTTCTACGAGCACTGTAGTATTTACACTGATTGTTTACTAAATCAATTAATATCTTACACTGGTTCTGGTTTTTCCACTGAACCATGTACATAAACTTTATCTTCTTTCAACATGTATATTCATATTTAAGGATACAGACTCAAGGTTTTTCAATTATCCCCAGCATTCAAAAGCATTTAAAAAAATCTTATATTCTTGCATTCAAATTCTATATCTTCATTTTCAAATTTACTCTGTGGGGTTGACAATATTATTTGTTTCATTTTACTAGGAATATCCAATGATGAAATATCCATGTGATGTTCTCTCAGTTTTATCAGATTATAATTTTACGGATAATATAGATCTTCACTTATTTCTCAGTGGAAACATTGAATTGTAGGATTTCAATAAAAACATTTTCTATATGATGCACTTGTATATATTGGCTTTCATTGATTGAATGAATCTACTATCTGTTTCTTATCCCTAGAAACATTCCAAGAAACGTAAAATTCTGTTGGTGTTAAGTCTTTTTATGTTTATGGAGATGGAAATAGGGAAGAAGATGGGGATAAGGAGTGAGAGGGAGAGAGGCAGAGTAGATGGGGAGGGAGAGTAGAGAGGATAGGAAAGAAGAAGAGGGAGGAGAAAGGGAAAGAGAAGAGGAAGAGGGAGGAGAGGGAAAGGAGAGAGGGAAAGTGAGAAAGAGGATGGCAACATCCTCCATTTTATCCTTCTTTTGGCAAAGTATTCTTCACTGTTCATATATTTGTACCCCTTTAGAAGATTCCATTCTTTATGCCTACATGACTCTCAACAGATACTTTGTGGTATCTGTTAAAGTAGAAGAATATCAATCATAGGAATACCCCAAATATTATCCCCAAACTCTGCCTTGTCCTGGAGTCATTTGATAGAGATTTGGTATATAGCATAGACATTATTAATTTATATTTACTTGAGTTAAAACTCTTAGTGTGAGAAAATCTGCCTTTCCTTCCATTAAAAGAAGATGATTACATTTGCCTGTCACATGGAGAAGAAGCATGTAAAATGTTCTATATGTATAAAGCTCTCCGTAAGAATATGCTTCTTGTCATATTACTGAGGTATATAAATCACTTTTAGAGTTAAGAATCAGTGTGTAGAGTGGAGATTGAAGATTTTATAAAATCGTGAGCTGTCTCTAGTTGACTTCTAGTGCAAAGTAGCAGTTAGATTCATCCAAGGTCAGTGTACCTAATGTATCAACTCATTCATTCTAGCAATTAGAAAAACATTACACCTGTGCTCTCTGTTATAGGAGGTACAAAGATTTTCAAGATACAGAAGAAGCTACAGTCAATCACAGGAGATGAGAACCTGTATATTAAAATAAGATGATTTAAGGAAGACATTACACATGTTTCAGGACATTATGGCTTACAAGTATAGAAATGGAAAGAGAAGGACTAAATTCACATCAAAAAGTCTAATATATACATATATATATAGTTATACATTACATATATACATATATTATGTATAAGAACCATATGGTATTGAATAGTTGAGACACAACATCTTTATAAATCACCAAGTCCAGCATGTAGCTTCTTCTTTGTACAGGAGGTGGAGTTACAATAATTTCATTAAAGCAGAATAATCTCTGAAAGATAGGTAAAGAAAATTAAATCTGTGCTGATTCTTAAAATTTCTTATAATTATCATCAGGCATATTCCCAAGTTTTTTAAAGAATATCAGCTGGAAGAAAATATATTAAAAGTTATGAGGATACCTAAGCTATGTCAACAATGGCAACAAACACCTTTTTAAAACCATAGCACCCTCAGAAGGTTAAAATCCCCGCTGAAAGAATGCTGGGTTTGGGCATTTGTAAGACTGAGTTCTCAAATTAGAGGCATTGTTTATGAGCTCTGGAGACGCAGGAAAGATAGCTGCCTTTATCTGCACTGTAGGGGATTATCTATCACTTCATGTTGCTCTGATATATTTCAGGTTAAAACATTTTAGAAGCATAATATCCTACAGATAATGAAGCTAGAAGAGGTATCAGAAATTCAAAGCAGAAGGCTGGTATAAAGTACAAGAGATACAGAAATCTTAGATAGAAGTAATCATTACATATATTTTATTCCTAGGAAGTCATAGAAAAAGAAAGAAATCAAGTGTGCAAATGAACTATTATATATCCTGTTTAGGAGAATGGAGATGGAGTGGTGGGCTTTAGATACAGTTTCCTTCATGGAACAAATAGATAAAATGTTAATGTCATCTACTTCAACACAGCAATCCTGGTAAACCTACATTTTAAAGCCCCTACACATCTGGCTTTCTACACACTTGACCCAGTGGTCCCTTTCAGGGGTGGCAGGTAACATTTGCAGGATCATTGAATTGCCAAAAACTACAATGTCATTCCCATATAGAGTAAGAGGCAGAGCATTTTCAGAAGCCAACAGAAGAGATCTTTTTGCAGCTTACTTCTTCCAAAGGAGTCTCTATTTGCTTTCTGTATCTATAAGGACAGAACCAAGTTTGTCTTTACCCTCAGAATTTACTGGAAATCAAGGGTGCTTTGCATCAATGTGGCCTCCCTTCCATGAGGCAGTTAGATCATTTGCCTTGAAACTGGTACACTTTAATTTCAGAGTTCTTATCTTCCATAGGCATGTTTTTAGCTTAACATTATTACAAAATACAAATATAAAATATCCAAAGTTGTCAGATTTTTAAACCTTTAGATGATGCCTAAACAAACGACATTCGGATTTCCAAATAAATGTCCTCTTTCATATCTGTCCTGTGCTCCTTCTTCCTACCATGTAAAATACCAGTGACCCTCCCCAACTTTTCCCATAAGAGATACACAGCAGTTTTTCCATGGCACCACTGTCCTTTATCATTGCTTAATCATGCTATTTTACTTCATGAGGCCTTCACAAAACTTCCGCCCTCTGTCTGGTGTGCTACTTTTCTAAAGAAATTCACAGAGGCATAACTCACTATACCCCATCTCTGTCTAATATCACTTTTGCAAAGCCCTCTCAGGGCCCCTGGGAGGTGGGGGGCCTTTAATGTCTGATGTGCATATTTTTCTAAAACCCAGAGCAGTTGTGTTTGTTCTCAAATCTCTCAAACTTCACATGGCATTATAATTATCTATTGTATGCCTCGACACCCCTCCCACACACACTGCAGGAACAAGGTGCACATCTTGATTGGTTCTTTATTCTTAAAGTTTCATGTAGTTTTGTGCACAGTTTGGTATTCAATAAGTAGCTGCTTTTAAGTCTGATATCAGAACCCCCAAGGACTTTCCCAGAATTCTGCCCTGTCCAAAATTCACTGAGATTAAAGGTGGTAGAAAAATTCTTCACTGCTTCTTGCTTTATCCACAGCCAAATTTTCATTTCCTCTGAAGAAACATTATCAACCTCCTCACTTTTATTCTCTACCTACTGCAGTTGCAAAAGCCAGTTTCATAATAATTTTGCAACATCATCTTTCCTTTGAGAAGCTTAGGACGGATTTCAGTTTAACTTTTAAAAAGTTGATACTTGGAGTGAAAGTATTTCTAGAACATAAAGTCCAGTTGACATTAGCATGAATGATAAGAGATCTAAGAGAATCTGTGCAATTTCTCTGGTCATTCAGGGATCACTGTCTATATAATATCTTCATTATCCAAAGGACAGACAGGAAAAAACTCTCCTGAGGAAATTGGAACAGGAAAGAAGGGAAAGGTGATGCTGACCTCAGTTTTTCTGATTGGTTGATTCATCTGTGTTGATATGTGTTTAGCAAACATCTGTCAAAGTGTCCTGCATTATTCTAAAAGTGGAAAAGGTGCCAATTAATTAAACACAGCCCTTGACCACTCGAAGAACCCCAAATTGAGAGAAACATTTGCATAGAAATGGTTGTAATACCTCTTAATAAATGATATATGTGTCAGAAGGGCTGGGGTTGGCTGCCAATTTGAACTAAGGAAACATTTCTGTTGCAATTTAAAAATGAGTAAAATTTAAGATGTAAATAAGATAGATATTAAAGAGTTTTAAATTTATCCTGAAGTTTAGTTATTCAGTAAAGAATTTCAAAAGGCCAGGGATATTACCTTTCAAAAAAATCCCATTATGGCTCTAGAATCAGACCAATAGAGACCAATAAACAACTCCATGACTTGGTTTCATTATCAAAAGTGTCCCTTATTTCCACTGCGGTTCCTCATCCTTATACTGTGGGACCAGCATAGTTCTTGCTATTAATAAGTAACAGGACTAACAGATTTCTAAGGCCATTGTGATGCCATATACAGAGGAAATATTCAAGGGATATTGGTCATCCATGCTTTTCTCAATAATTTTCATTTTACTTCATTATGCACTATTTGAATATAAATTGTCCTAGATGAGGGTCTTGGAACTCTATATGATGGATTTATAAAGAAAACTGGGATAGGAAAGTAAAAGCAATGAGTATTTCAGTTATTGATTGGACAAAAAGGAATATCCACACATTAATGTTCTCTCTAAACACTGGAGAGGTCAATGACATGAAGAGAAAGCCAGATGTCTTTGTTGTCAAGGATCCCAATAATGCAGGATCTCTGGAGCCTGGGACTGTACAAACAGAGGTCACTCAAATTGTCCAAGTCTGGTCCTTGGGCGTAACCAACACACTAACCATCCTGAGAGAGGGTAATTACTCACATTTTTATGGACAGTTAATTGCTAAAGCAGCAGCTTGCTTGAAAGGCAGAGACATCATTTTGGAAGTAAGCTGAGTAATGAGGGAACTGCTTGACTAAGTAGAATTTGGGTTAATGAAAAGCAGACCCTTCTGTCGTTATGATCATCATCTGCCTGCATTAAGACTAAATTGTGTATATTGCTGACTGTCCTACATTTTCACATCAAAAAGAGAGCAGAGAGATGACATTTGCAGTAATATGGCTACAGGCTATAGCAACCTAATTAGAAATGTTCAGTTCTCCAAGTTCACAAAATTATATTGTAGCAATTGCTCTTAAAAATTCATCCCCAAAATGCAATAACTGCATAATAAATGCATAATTGAAAACTGGTAGGTAACACGTGTGCAAAGAACAAGTTCTATATCAAAGCCAGAATATAGAAAGCTTTAGGTTCCCAAGGCAGTGAGCATGTGCACAGCCACACTGTCCTGTCAAGATCTGCTTGTTTTCTGACCAGATGGGCTCCTATGTCCTCAGCTGGTGCCCAATCCACATTCAGAATTCTCTTTCTTTCCTACTCAACTCCCCTCTGATCTCCTCTATGTTCTTCTTGAGTTTAGTGTACACAGAATAACCCAGAGTGCTTAATTAAGAATCTAAGCATTTTGGATAAATATTTTGGATAAATTTTCCATGTAGCTCTGAAAGTATATTTGACACCAGGTTCAATCTTTCCAACACAGTGTATTATTTTAAGATTCATTCAAGAAAGATTACCATAAATTTTATCAGTATAGCCCCTACAGTGTCTTGAATTGTATTTATCACGGGCTAGATCCCAAGTCATAATGAGTTTATTTCATTTCTATGTTAATGTGTTATAGTTCTCTGATTATGCACTACAATAAATTTATAAAATTTCTAAAATATGCTAATATCTAACCCTTATATCAGACAAATCGAATTAGAATTTTGTGTGGAGTCTAGACATCATGTGTTTTTAAACATCCCAAATGATAAAATGTGGATCTAGTTTTTTTTTTTCCATGGTCTCTCTGAGCTGTCTGGCTTCAGTATGCACAAGAAATCTAGAGAATTTGTGTACTAGTCCCTGAGTGTGTTGAAACAGCATACTTTGAAATGTTTGATGTAAAAATTCTGATTTGGAATATTGGGAACACAAAATCTACTGTGCTGTGAAATTGCTTCTGATGTAGGTAGCCCAGGAGCCACATGTTAATAATGTCTTGTACTAATTATAACTAGGCTAGAGGGATTTAAAGAGCATGGACAATCATTAAGGCTCCACACCATTGTACACCCTAATAACTAAATCCAGATACAGTAACTGCACCTTCCTATGTAGAGACTTTATTATTGTTGAGATGGAAATCGTGGCTTGTGTCCAATCTGGACAAACCAGGCCAACATGTACTCAGGTGGAAGAGGTTTATTGTGATGGTGGAGATCAGGGGGTGGGGAGTAAGAGAGGGAGAAGAGAGAAAGAGAAAGAGAGAGAGGGGAAAAAGAGAAGAGAGAGAGGACAGGAAAAGTCTGCCTTTTGTTTGAAATGTGATGTAACTGCTCCCAGGTCAATGTGGGAACTGAACCAAAGGTATGCTGGGAATGTATGTCTGTTGCAATGGCAACAGATTCTCAGGTGATGTCACTGCTGGAGGTAAAAGCAGTTCCTGATATCAACAATGATGTCTCTTCACCATGAATAAATGACCACTGCCCTCATGTTTCTATGGTCGTTAGTGTTGCACTATTTAGTAGAATCTGTGGATATATACATATACATAAATATATTTATGTATATATTATTCATAACAAATATATGCAGTTTGTTTATTAATGCCTCCAAAAACCGATCTGTGAATTCTGATTCTAGGTTGAATTTTTGGTATAGATCAGGTGAATTTTCATACATAGACAGATGATCAAATGAGTCAACTTTGAATCAAGATTAATGCAGTCACATCTTGTGGTTCAACTAAGATATCTTCTTGAAATTTAAATCTCTACTCAGACATCACACTGCAGTATGTTGGAAATAAATCCTCAGTACATCTTATCATGAAATGAAAACTCAAAGTCTCAGCGTGATAGCTGTTCTCAGTGATCAACATTTTCTATATTAATGGAGTGCTTCAATGGAATCAGGCATAGGGGTAGGCAGTATTGTAATCCCAGTACTTCTGATTAGAGGTGAAAAAGTTAAAAATCAAGATCATCCTCAGTTACATAAGGAGTTCAAGGCCAGTCTAGACACTGATGGACTGATATCCAAGTAAGTATGGGCAGCACTAACTGGACTCATTGTGCTTTAAGAAGATGAAGAAATGATGAGAAAACATATAATTGAGAAACAGATATGCTCAGGGTTTTAGGCAGGAGAAAGTAAGTTAGATATGATCTTGATATTTTGTGTATGTGTATGAAATTACCAAAGAATAAAAAACCAGCAGTTTAAGACAATCAAGTTTTGACTTTCAGATCAAAATCCACAGGCTAAGTGACAATTTGCTTCAGTACCACCTCTACATTCCACGAAGAACAAAAATAATTAATGTCAGAAGAAAATACATTCAGAGGAATTTCACTCCAACCTAGCATTGTATCGTCTGTGCTGAGCCTTTATTAGTCAAAGAAAGTTATATGGCCAAGGCTAATTATGAGGCTATGACTCTCCACCCACAGAGAGCTCCCACAAATCATGCAGCACTAGACAGGAATGGAAAATCATTCCACAGGTAAATGGAGAGCAACATGCTGGCTTATACTATGAAACCCGCCTTCTTCCTAGCACTTGCCACTATGAAGTCCTTGCTTAGGAAATTACCCTCATCCTTCATGTCAGTGCCTGTGGTGCTAATCACGTCCCATGTCTAAACCTTTTAAATTCTGCCTTTTGTTCTGTACTCAACCACCTGCAACTTTAAGTGTGTCTAAAGGGGCATCACTCTCTGGATTCTCTGTCCTTTCAGTGTTTCTCCTCAGTATAATATGGTCCTGTCCACTATCAGTCACATTTCAATCCAGTTGTGGTTGCCTTTAATCAAACTCCATTCTACTTTTTGGGTTTGGTCGGTCCACCAAGCGTGCATCCAAAAGACCAGCAATTTGAACTGGAGAGACCAGGCTGAGGTTTCCTTCCATTTTAGTCTCCATTGCACCCTATGCCTTGCTGGCCAGGATACAGTTATGCTTTGCTTTAGGGATGCTCTTGTCTTCCCTGCCCCACATACAAGGAACACATGGAAGGTAGCCTCCTCTGCCTGGCAATTGCTAATGATGGGTGGCGAGAATTTTAGTATACAGTCAGTGATCCTGTGAGTCATCCTGTCCTACCTAGATGTCCTAGCTGAAAAAGACAAGGGCAGGCATTGCAAGAAGAACAAGGAGCATGTCTGGATTTAGAAGTCACGGAGAACAGAGATTGAGGCAAACACCTCCTTCAGCCCGAATTTTATGCCAGATGTGTCCCTATTCTGTAGAATACCTGACTGTCACTAGATCTTGATTACACACATCATCCTAGGCAAAAATCTCCCAGGTGTGGATGAGTTAGTGTAGAAGATATATTACACCTGACCCCTTGGATTACAAAGTCTAAGTATCTACTATCTTCCTGTAGATAAAAAGTTTACCAATTACTGTCCCCAAATCCAGCATCCCCTTTAAAAAGTAAACTTTAAAATTGCTTCTGAAAATGGTCCCCAAGTCCCGCTGAGTTCCAGCACTCCACCTGGTACAATCGTTATGAAACAAGTACGGAACAGATTCTATCCCAGGATGCTGCTTTCTTTTTCATTTTCAATGGATCCCAGGAGAACAGCTCCAAGCCTAGAGAGTCTGCGTCTTTGTTTCCCGAAGCCCTGATTGAGACACAGTCTTAGAAAATGAAGTGGTAAGAAATACAGACGTTTTATTTGTAGTTATTAGCATTTGCCAAAAGTACTTTTCTCTGGATTTGTTTGGAACCATGAGCGGAACGACCCAGAAAAGTGAATCATGACAATAACCTGTCCCAAGGTGCTCCTGCCTTCTGTCTTTCAGTGGCTTCTCATTTATCAGAGGCACAGATTTACCCTGTGTGTTCAATTTCCTTGCTTCCTTCCATTCTTAGGAAATGTACTGGTGGAAGACTCTGGGCTTAGTTTAAAGCCTACGTTTCCTAGCTGGGGTACGCATATGTGAGGGCATGAAGCAGAGTGGCAAAAAGGCTAGATTCTCGGCTGCTTCATTATGTAACATTGGTTCTCTTTCTTAATTCTCTGGTTTTCTTCCTCATTACTCAGTATATCTCATGGAACTCTAAAAGCATGAGCTTTGTCTAGCCTTTCTGTGTAAGGTCAGAATTTCTCAGATGAATTAAGTTGTCTCAGAGGTCAGAAGGTCAGAAAAGAAGGTTACAAAAATAAAGTACAGGAAAGACAGGCAGAGGAAATGTGCCACTACTGCAGACCTAAGTATATTTTGGTCCATGCTAGGACCCAGGGACCACACCATCTGGACTGAAATTGAAGAAGCAGAGTTGATAGAATGAACTAAATTTCATTATTAAGGTGATGAAGTATGAACTTTAGGATCTAAAGATCACCCCACTTGTAGAAATGAAACACAGAGACCTGAAAACAGAAAGGCTAAGTCGTGGCCTGACATGACTCAGGGAGTAACATGCCTGTTGGTTATCCTGATCATGTCTTCAATTCTAAGGATTCACAAGATGGAAACAAAGAACTAATCTTAAGCAAGTTGTCATCTGCCCTCCATAGCTATGCTGTGTCCAGAGTGCACAGATATACATACATCAAATGAATGACTGCATAAAGAAAGGTTATCATACATTGTTGTCTAATTGATAGAAATGAAAGTTACTGATTGGTTTTGCATATTTTAGGAATCTTCAATATATAAACTACAATATCTTGTCACAATTAAGTTACTAATTATAGATAGATACATATCAATATGAAATTTTTAGAGGTTAACTATAAATGGCAAATCAATCATGTTTTATAGCTTAGTCATAGAACAAATAATTGTAACAGTTCATCCAGTTAGCATAAAGCAAGGATCAACATCCATGTGTCTTTATAATCCAGGGATATGTATCTACACATGCATGTGTGTTTCTATTTATCTAAATATCATTGCCATATTAAATTAGCTAAGAATGGCAAGTGGTCAGAAACACAGGGTTTGAGTTTGTTTTCCACTTGTCACAACTCTTGTTCTGCGACATCTTAGGTGACTTTTATAGCCTCACTGATCTTCTGCTTCAAACAGGTAATCCTTGCTCTACTCAGCAAAGTTTTAAGAAGTAGAGGCAGGTCTTTTTGTGGAGTCCCAGAATTAGGAGAAGGTCTTGTGGAGTCCCTATCCCTTCTGAGTCCCTCAGTACTCTCCCAAACTCTTTCCCAAGACACTCTGAGCTCCATCTCACGTGTGACAGTGGGTCGCTAAATCTGTTTCCATTGGCTGCTTGGTGGAAGCTCTCAGAAGGCAGATAGATGGGCTAGGCCCTTGTCTTCAAGCAAAACAGAGCATTATTAACAGTGTCACGAATGTGTTCTTACCCATGGGATGGGTCCTAGAATGTGCCAGTCATTAGTTGGCCATTCCTTCAGGCTCTGCAACATCTTTACCCTTACATTTCTTATAGGCAGGATACATTTTAGGTCAAAGGTTCTGTGAATGGGTTGGTAGCCCTGCCTGGCTACAAGAGGTGGCCATTTCATACTGCACATAACCCACTCCTAGGAGTCTCAGCTAGAGTCACTAGAATCACACTCATAGATTCCCTGGAGCCTTCAGCATCCTAAGTCTCTGCTACATCCTAGAGACACCTTCCCTCTCCCCATATCTACTACTAATTTCCATTCCCCCGGGCTCTCCCTATAGCTGCTCACCCACCCACATTGCTCTCTCCATTCCCTCTCCCATTCTGTTCCTCCCTGATAGAGGGAGTCATCTACCTCTGATGACTATACTATTTTACCTTCTGAGTGAGATCAAGCATCCTTTCTTGTCTCCTCCTGGTTATTTAGCTTCTTTGTATCTGTAGAGTGTAGTGTGGGTAGCCTGTACTTTATGGCTCATATCCACTTATAAGTGAATACATACCATGCATGTCATTTGGGTCTGGGTTACTTGACCCAGAATATTTTCTAGTTCCATCCATTTTCCTGCAGATTTAATGATGCCTTTCTTTTTAATAGCTGAGTAGTATTCCATTGTGAAAATGAACCTCATCCACTTTATCCATTCTTCAGTTGAGGAGCATCTGGAATTTTTTTCCCAGTTTTTGGCTATTACTAATAAACCTTCCATGAGCAAGTAACACTTGTTGAGCAAGTGTTCTTGTGATAGTGGAGAATGATCTGGGTATATCCCAAGGAGTTGTATAGCTGGTTTTCAAGAGAGAATTATTCCCAAATTTTTAAGAACCTGCCAAATTGATTTCCAGAGTGGTTTTACAAGTTCACATTCCCACCAGCAATGGAGGCATGTTCCCCTTGCTCTACATCCTCAAGCTGTAGCTTAAGATTTTGATTTAGCCATTCTGAGGGGTATAAGATGGAGTCTTAGGGTACACTCAGAGGATTGGCTGCAGTTCCAGGTGACATGGTTGCGGAGCAGACCTGGTCGCAGCAATACTCTGGCAGCCAAGAGCATGCCTAGTTGGCATGAGCCTGGTGCAAGGTCCAAGGCCCCGAGGTACTCACATGAATAAACATTTCCATAAACTTATGGAGAGAAAGGACTTAGAGACATGGCTTGATAACATTTCTGTTTCATCTCTTTCTCTGACTGACTCGCAGACAAATAAAACTCTTGATCACCTAATTAGTCTGAGTGGAGTTGCCCAGCTCAGGCCTCTCTCCCATAACTTGGAGACTCTCTTCTAGTGGGACTTCCTCAAACTCCTTCCCTGCAGCTCAGTTTTTATTTGATAAAATGGCTTGATCCTCAGACTACTCACATGCTACCTGGTCTCTAAGCAGTGGAATAAGATGCTAAGTGCCTGTGCGGAGGTGTGGCAAACTGCATGTAAGAATGGAGGCTGGCAGATAGACGATTCTGCTCAGGATGCTTTGTACTAGAAGGTTTACTTGAAAGTTATTTTGAAGATGAAGCAAAAGGAGGACCATGAAGCCTTTGAGACCTCATCATTAGTTGGACATAGTGCTGGAGTGCATACACTTTACTACAAAGATGGGTTCAGGGTCAGATGACTTGCCTGCAAAGCTGTGGGATGTAAGCACAGGGCAGTGTGTTTACAGCATCCAGATCCATACTTGTGCAGTGTAAAGTTCAATGAACAGCTGTGACAGGCTCCTTTGATAACACTATGGCCTGCTGGGAATGGAGTTCCGGAGCCAGGACCCAGCACTTCCGGGGTCATATGGGTGCGGTGCTCAGTGCGGACTACAGTGATGAACTGGATATTTTGGTGAGCGGTTCTGCAGACTTCGTTGTGAAAGTATGGGCTTTGACTGATGGGACATACCTGAACACACTCCTTGGGCATACTGAATGAGTCACCAAGATGGTCTTGCAGAAGTGCCAAGCCAAGTCTCCTTGCACAGCCCTGGAGACTACATCCTCATAAGTGCAGACAAATATGAGATTGAGATTTGGCCAACTGGGAGAGTCCCGTGCTTAACGGGACTGTCTATCTCCAAGGATAGAAGTATCTGACTATAGTAAAGACTTCATTTTGATGGAAAATACATTGTCTATAGTTTAGCCCTGGGTCTATACCAGTGGGACTTTGTTAGTTATGATATTTTCAGGGTCATCAAGACACCCAAGGTAGCAAACTTGGCCTTCCTTGGCTTTGGAGATGTCTTCACTCTACTTCGCCACTACCTATACATCATAAACTTGAGGACAGGGAGCTCATTAGCCACTGGCCACTGCCAGAGGACAGGAGAAGCATCCTGGCTGAATGGACTGGATGAACACAATGACATGGGCTTGGGGTTTGCCACCAGCATGCTTGACCACAGTATTCACCTGGTCTTAAGGAGCATGGCTGACAAGAACTACCACCACTGACTGACTTTGGGTGCCAGGGCTGTGGGTTTTGGATGCAACGTCTATGGCAGCCAACTGCATGAACCAAAGTTGTTACCTAAAGATATCATCACACAGTGCACAATCATTTATCTGTCTGCCAGGGGTTAGGGATCAGGTAGGGAGGGCTTGTTTTACTGATACACATTGCAGCATGCTAATGGGATACACCATTGACTTCATTTGTACTTAGTTATTTGGTCAGTATAAGAGGCTACATTTTTGGAAAAAAAATGGAGTCTCAGAGTCATCTTGATTCACATTTTCCTTACAACTAAGGATATTGAACATTTCTTTACATATATTTTGACCATTTGGATTCCTCTGTTGAGATTTCTCTCTATACTGGACTCTTGGGAGCTCCCAGAAATTGAATCATTCGTGGGCTGGACCTAGGCCTCTTCCATATACGTAGCATATTTGTAGCTTCATCTTCACGCTAATCTCCTAAAATCTTGAGCAGGGACTGTACTGACTCTGTTGCCTGCCCATGGATCCTGTTTTCCTAACTGGGATGCCTTCTCAGGCCTCAGTGGGAGAGGACTGCCTGGTCTGGTCTGAGTGAGAGAAAATGCACCTACAAACACATGAGGCCCCAGGGAGTGTGGAGGTCTAGTGAGGGAGGTTGGGGGGGATCCTCTTTGAGATGGGAAAGGAGGAATGGGATGAGGAACTGTCAGAGGGCAGACAAGGAGGGGAATAACGACTGGACTGTAAAGAAAGATTCAAGAAAAGAAAATATCTGTAGTAGGCATTATGCAAGAAGTCAGAAGGAAAAAAATGGGCCCACTTCAGTTTTAGGATCTAGTCTGATTTGATACAACAATCTCCATCTTCCTTCAGCAGAGAATTGATGTCCTGCTTCTTGGGATTTCTGACACTGAGACGAGAGCAAAAGGCAGCAGAGGTCTAACATTTTCTTTCACCTGTCCCAGAGACCACTGAACCTCAAAGTCTACCCTGGACTCCCAGACAACACCACTGCCTTGATTGAATGACACAATAACCTGTCAGTTACCACATTAAAGTGAGAGAAGAGGGAAATTCATACGCCTCCAAAGACATTAGTATTTATACTTAATAGTCCTCATAAAAGACCTAGTATGGGGCATAAGTGATTTCTCAACAACTAAGAATGTCTGATATCAGTTTCCAGCATCCATAGAGGACTCACAACTGTTACTCAAGATCCTGGAGATCTGATACTCCCTTCTGACATACACAGATACATGCACTCATGTGCACATAGGCACACACATGACCAGGAAGGGAAGCTCAATGGCTAAAATCTCTCATGGCCTATCTAGGTACCTCATTAACATGGAGAAGTTGGGTTGGGGATTTGGCTCAGTGGTAGAGCGCTTGCCTATCAAGTGCAAGGCCCTGGGTTCGGTCCCCAGCTCCGAAAAAAAAACATGGAGAAGTCTACGTTTTTATGAACTACTGGTTGGCATTGTCCTCTCAATGAGGTATCATAGTTATATGTTCTAGGACAAGTAGAACCTGGACAGGAGTTGGCTCAAAGCCCGCCATTCTCAATCATTATGGTTTTTAAACTTGCTTTAACCTTACCAGTTCTGTCTGTGGCATGATCCACTTGCCCCACTTGCATGCACATGCACACACACACCCACACCCACAGAGAGAGAGAGAGAGAGAGAGAGAGAGAGAGAGAGAGAGAGAGAGAGAGAGAGAGAGAGAGAACATATGCATACACAAAGTCATTTGAGAAGAAGACTTACTTTTCTTAATAATTTCAGAGTGGGGTGTGATTTACATTTTTCATGTATTAATGGTGTTTTTGTGTCCCTAGCTTGAAGGATGAAAGAAATCCCACTGCCTGAGCTCAAAGAGAAATTCAACTCAGTAACTATTCTTAAGCATCTGTTCCAGACTTTGAATCTCTTATGTCTTAGACTTTCAAAGTTAAAGAGGCAAATGTCTTTCTTTCAAGTTATAACATTTTTCAATGGAGAATGGGCATGGCTTAGGAATATGAAGCCTTACCATGAAAAGTATTATACTGAATGGCTTTGCCACAGGCTACGTTATTATGTAAGGTACTTTTCCTTTCTTAACTCCAGTTTTCTCAAGGAGTTGATAAAATGTAGATAATGTTATTTCTTACATTAATGGTACTTGGGTGTAATGATAATGTGTGTATGTGTGTGTGTGTGTGCATGTGTGTATATAATGAAAATATATATTTATCTTATATGCCAATTTGACAGCTCTCCCATTGTAGAAACAGGATAAAATTAACTATTATTATTTCCTTATCACCATTATTACTATTATAGTGACATCAAGTAAAATTTGTTTTATATTATTAGAACAATTATGTTCAAAGAAATATATAAATAAATTATGAAGTTTTCACTTCTCATAAAGAGAGTTATTTTGAAATTAACCAAAAAAAATTCACACCGTGTTTCAGTAAGGTTAGAAAATTTAACTCCTGTCATGTGAAGTAGCTTAAGATTTCCAACAGCTTTCATACCATTTCCACAATGGCAAATAGGAAAATTCAACTATTTTTCTGTGGATACAGCTACTTAGGGATGGGCTTAATTTCAAGCCCATGATGACTCATGAAGTATATGTACTAAGTACTTTTTAAATTGGAAACCAAAGAATTGGGGTATTGGGATGATAGTGGACTAGTTAGGGGTTCTTCCAGAGTGTCTGGCTCTAGATGTTCACGAAAGGTAAAACATTCTTTTTTGAACCATACATATCACTTACCCATAGTCCACTTCTCAAATCCACATGCCTATGGAAACTTTTCATTGCTAGACATAGGGTCTATAATGATCCCCTAATTTTCCTACCAGGGAGGAGAGACGGTGAGCTGAACATTATAAGCATCTATATTTTCAAGACTCACAACTGTGCATCTTCCCATTAAGTCTTGTCCCACGTTTTGGTTCTAGTATACTAAGCATTGTCAAATTCAAAGGTTAACTCCATAGCTTTTCAGGGGCCATGGCCATATTGGAATCAATGCAGGATGTAGTACTTGGATCTAAATTTGGTACCCCAAACTTAGTATTCTTCATCCTTTCTCCAAGTTATTTTATAGTAGAGTATGAATATGCTGATGTATTCAAACTTTTCTTTTGTCATGAGAATTCACATCAAAGTCTAATTTAAAAAAAAAAAGAAACTCTATTTACCTTTTCAACTTTGAAATTTGTGAGGTCACTGTCAAAATGTGTGGTTTCTTTACCTCTGTGTTGTGTCTTTCTGTGCCCAGAAAGGGGTTAATCATGTCACTAATCACTAGTTATATAAAGAAACAAGTAGATAGAAAGCTTTATTTTAAAAAAAATTCAAGAAAGCCCGAAGCACATAAAGTGTTTTCTTCAGTCACTGAATGAGGAGATTTACATACTGTCTACCCCAGTAGTCATGTAATGGCTTAATGGATTGTAGATGAAGCACAGGACAGGAATATCAGTACAAATGAGATGAATCTGCAGGAAGAAAACCACAGAAATGATAACTTAAAGCATCAATTTGACAATCATACAGCCCTTAGTAAATCATATAATCTTCTTGAGTTTCCTCTTTTGTAAACATAAAAAGCCAGTGCCACAAATTATCTAAGTAAATAAAATATAAACAAATTTAACAATGTATATGGTTGCCACTGCACCATGGCAACAATAAGTTCCAGCGGGATGTTTGGCATGTTGTCACACACCTATACTTCCACCATTTGAGTGGTTGAGGCAGGAGGATGATGAGTTTTAGATTAGCCTGTCACAGTGAGATCTTGTCTTTAACAAGTAACAAAAACAAATGCTATGGATTTAAATTGATGTTCTTTCTGTCTTTTGAACCTGTAACAGAGTCTATTCTATTCACTTTGGTTCATGGATGTCATCCCAGCTTGATCGAAACTATTCTTTCTGAAACCAATGAATTGTCTTGCTCACCCCATTGTTTGGAGTGAATTATGAAAGAAAGTACTTTGTGAAAGTTAAAATATCTCATCACTATAAGAAATGACTATTAATACAGAACACAATATACTATAGGGCTGTGTCTTTTCTGTCTTGTTCCTCTTCACAGTCATGAAGGAATCTGACCCTCAGATTTTACATCCATAAAAATATATTTGAAAAATGAGACTAAGAGCCCTTCTATATCTAACATTAGATCAATCTAAGTGGGTTGGACAGTTCATTCAGGATATTTTAAGGCAATAAAGCACTTGCCTATCAAAGAGCTTTTCAACAGGGAACACATTGAACCATTTGTATGAGTCATTTCACAGTTGGGGCACACCTTCTAATTTTATTTTCTACCATTATCAATCAATCAGAGAAGGAAGGGAAGTATCAGGAGTTGGAACTTTGAAAAAATTCTTAACTATTCACCTTAGGAAAAAGTGTTCATGCTGGGATTGAGGGCTGTCTCTTACTCTTTTATCTGTTCATGGGACCCATTTCCTCCTACTGTGTTGCCTCATCCACCCTTAATATGAGGGGATATGCTTGAACTTATTAGAACTTTATATGCCATGTTTAGTTGATATCCCTGGTAGGCCTGCCCTTTTCTGAAGGGAAGTGGGGGAAGAGAGGATCTGGGGAAGGAGGAAGTTGGGGTAAGGACTGTGAGGACAGACAGGAGAGAGGGGGAAACTCTGGTCAGGATGTAATATATGAGAAAAATAAGTAAAAAAAAAATAATACAATAGGGAGGTGGCTCATTTCCATGTTCAAATTTATTAGATTTATATGTTCAAAATCTCCACTAACTTGAGAACATTTAAGAGGAAAATGAACCTTAGTATTTTGCCAGAAAAGTATGTAAATGGGAAATTATGATACTGCCTTTAAGAGATGATAATGAGGTCTCATTTCAATAGAATTGCTTTATCCCTTTCTTAGGGAAACTTTAAAGGTGCCATATGTCTCCCAAGAGTACACTTAGCAATACCCAATCCAATCTGAAAGGTAACAAATTACCCGCAGAGTAGAGAGGTGATATGATATTTCAAAGATCACACAGAAGCTCAGCAGAGGGATCAAACCAGGCAGTTGTTAATACTCTCATTCTCAGAGTATTTTTCTACATCATGTCTTCATTAGAAACATGCATCTTCACATGGTGTGGATTCATGACAAACCATGAACTGTGTGTCAAAAACTTACCATTTCTGACTTTACTGAGTTGTGCCTTGCATTCATTGTAAAGTCAAAGAGCTGAATGGTTGCAGGCCTGTGCATTCAGCATTTGTTTGTGCTCTACCTCTGATCGACTGTGAGGACTTATGCAGATTAGAATAGCTACCACATCAAGCTCTCTTATCTACTTACTCACCTTTCACATCAGCCGTGTAACCAATAGCAAGGCATCTTCATGCTGAATCATGACACCATACTGAAGTCCTTCTATCATAACTATGTGAGCACAAGTTATCTGCGGTCTTAAGAATCCTGGTAGATCCAATTCAACATTCTGATCAGTCGCAAGTACTTCGATTCTTCAGGATTTAGCCTCAATGAAGCAACATTTGTGCCAACTTTCTGTAGAATTTTCTTCAAATTATGAGACCTAGGAAGTGGTATTACTGCCAAGTGCATCAAAATTCTCACAACTAAGAACATTGTTGAGCCAGTAGGCAGATGGGTGGATGGATGGATAGATGGGCAGTCAAATAGATTACTCCAGTTGTTACTGTTATTGTTTGCCTTTTTTTAGTTGGGGTGTTACAAACAGGGTATTTGATGCCTACCAGTTATACTTTGTATTTACAATCATAACTCTTGTCCTGGGTTTATTGGCCAAAGAAGTATGCACTTGCTTCTAATAGTTCATAACTCATTATATTCTTTCCAGTTTTAAACATTTTAGCCAACTTGACATTTCAGAAAACCTGTGTGGTTTTGTTGAGAGCTAGTATATTATGTCTATTTTAACATTGAAAGCATTAAAAGTTTCTCTAGAGCCTTGTATATTATCATTAATAAGCTTTAATAATTAATATTCGAAAGTGATGCTATGGTTCCCAGGAGATAAGAAAGTAAACTATCTTCTGATACTCATTGTGAAATTCTAAGCACGTACTAACATATATTCATTACATAAATAAAGACAATGAGGAGAAAAAAATCTGATAGTCAGGTTTATTGCATTATAATTAGACTATATACCTCTGGGTAAAACCTATGTTCTTTGCTACACATGTATGTTGAAGCCATCTTTAACATTTGATGAATCAAGTTTATGTTTTAGAGAACTGTTGAAATTCACCGTGGTAACAATTGAAAACTTGAAAAACACTGTAGCTGAAAGTCTCCTTTTAGAATCCCTGCTTCCAACCATATGGGTTACTAAGTGATACAGATCTTTGTAAAGGCAGAGAATGAACCCTGGGCACTGGAATTTCAGTGAAAACCGAGTGATTGGACCTTCACAGAACACACCAACAGGAGTTGAGAGTCCTGGGCTCCTGTTCTGTGGCTTTGTACTGCCACTCCAGGAATACCTGTGTCTTTTTCACAATCCAGTGCCCATACTTATCAGCTAACAAGTTGAATTATATTGCCTTAGATTCTTTTGGATATCGTTAATGTAGTTTCTAATGCAGTTTCAACATTCCAAGAGTTGTACAACTCAATTATCTGCAGGGTTATTATATCTTATGCTTTCTCGTGAGTAGCACCTGCATTAATTCTGTATGCATAGCTTATTTCGTGCCTTTGTTTATTTCTCTTATGAACAGTTCAGTAGAATTGAGTAGTCTTTGTGCAAGATACGAAACATCCAGCTACAATTAAGGAATGATAACACACACGCACACACACACACACGTACGCATGCACTTAGTTCTCATAGTCAAGGATAGACGCTTCAAATGTGTTGTATTTCAGAAGTGGACACACGCATGGGAATCATATGGAAGAGTAAGAAGAAAAAATCGCATACAAAATTTGGCTTCAAAATGCTAAGTACAGTCAGCTAGATGAAGACAAGTGAGTGATTGGGGCAGAGCCATTGGATATTAAAGCTCGTGAAGGGTGGTGAACTTATTAAAACTAAGGGGAAAGGTGGATGATAGGGAGGGTGGGAAGTCTGGCCAGATACTGGAGTTTGACAATGCCCTTTGATTTGGGCTTTAATGCAATGGGACCATTACATACCGGGACGACAGAGCATGCTCCCCTTTTAAATGGATTACTTTGCTTGGGCAAGATGAGTAAATAATGGAAGAGAAGAGAGATAAGGGAAAGGGAGACAGTGAGCAGAGTCAGCAATCTTGGATGAAATTAAAACCATGTTTAAAATTCTGTGGGAGAAATAAGGTTGTGAAGTAATTTGAGAAATGTGAAAGACAAATGATGCCTAAGACACAAGGACACCAAGGAACAAATGTTATAGCTAAACTCTGGATCAGAATCTCAACCTCAAATCACCTTATAAATGAAAGCAAATATAATTCAGCACATGCTAAGCTTGGAAACATCCACAGTTGCACTTGTGTCTTTCCCTGTAGAGGTTCTATCAACATTTTAATGATTGGGGGAGGAAAACAGCACGATAGAAAAATCCTTCAGCAAACAAAAATATCCCCAAGTCCCATTAGAGAGTGTGTAATGAAATGTTACAAATAGAGGATTACAAATGAACGATATAAATGACCCCAAATCCAGGGGGAATCAACGCTTCTTTCCAGATTATATTCAGCTTTAATAAAGAAACTTAATAAGCTTGTGGATTCCCGCCAGCTTTGGATATGGCCACTACTGATCAATAAGCATTTATTTTCTGTAGAGAAAGAGGGGCTGGAAAGGAATGTCAGGGCTGCATGTTGATGCAAAAGCTGGTGAGTAATGACACAGTATGGTAGGTAATGAAGATTTGATAGAGGAAACAGCGTAGATAGTTCAGCATATCAAACTGTGTGTCTCTCCTCCAGATCCCATTAACACCTCTGATTCTAACAACTGGGCTTTGGGTTTTGTGTCATCTCAAAGGGAGAGAAAAAAAAAACAAGTGAGAAATCTGCTTTGTTCCCCATGCTTATGATTCTAAATAAAACTCAATGCTTTCATTTTGAAAATGATAGTTTTGTCACAGGCAGCTTTAACAGAACAAAACAGTGACCTTACAGATAAGCAAGGCTGTCTCTTAGTTGAGTGGGCTGTGTCTGAGGGAAACAAGAAAGGCAGCGATTTTATCATCTGTAACAATGAACTCGAGGACAACAGATGAGAGTCATGGAGGAACATTATTATGAGGACATCTGCATCTGGGCAAAATGCGACTAAATTAACTCTCTGAACGTTCCTTATCAATCCAAGAGAAATCCTCCCCTGTTGTGTTTACTTTCTTTTCCCACCTCCTTTTTTCTCTTTCCTTTCTCTTTCTGTTTTAAACATACATTGTCATTGTTAGTTTAAAAATATTTGGTATAACTTATGGGGATATTCATATAAATATCACATCAATATAATAATGAAATGGTTATACAGTGAACAAAGGAAAATAAACTCACACTTATGAAAAAATTGACATTGATATTGGTTATTTTTAATGTCAGCTGAATACAAACAGGAGTATTCTAGAAAGAGATGACCTCAAATGAAGAGTTGACTCTATTAGACCAGTGTGTGAATATCTGTGGATCATTGTTCTAATTGGTAGTTGATGGAGGAATAATGGCACTGTGGCTACTGGAAGGTATTTTCCAAGGAGGGTGAAATAGAATATAGTGCTTTAAAGGGTTAAAGGAGAAATTAAGATGGCGGCTTTGAGGTAAGGCATGAAAGGACAAGATAAAAGAAATATGGAGAGCAATAAGTAACACCAATGGCCTTCTGAGAATAGAGAGGAGTGGAAGTAAGCACAAAGTTCTAGAAGCTAATTGCAATTTCTAGCTTCTGGGAGAGGGAAAAACCAGTTTGCTTCAGTGGTTTGAAATTGTGTATATCAACCGCACACCTAGCAAAGGCAGGCCTCAGGCTCAGGGGTGGTTGACTAGCAGAAATTGGAGTCCTTGACTTTTTCTTTTCTTATTTTCTTTTCTTCTTTTTCTTGAGAGAGAAGTTAGGTGAGTGGGAAGTTGGGAAGTGGTTAGCAAAGAATCTTGGAAGAGTTGAGGGATGAGGAAACTATGATCAAAGTATAAACTATGAAATGTCAAAAGTAACTAAAATATAAAAGTGAATATTGGCTGAGCATGCAGGAGTGAACAAGACAGCAGGGAACATTGTCTTGTGGTTTCTGCTTACAGTCCCACCTTGACTTCCCTCCGTGATGGACTGTGACCTGGAAATGTAAGCCGAAATAAACCCTTTTCTTCCAAGCTGCTTTCAGTCAGAATGTTTTATTACAGCCACAGTGAAGCAAACCCAAGCAGTGGGTAAAGCAGAAACCATAACATGGATCATGTCCACTAGAGGGGGCCATCCACTTTGCTGTGTGTATCTAGTGGCCACTCCAGAAGAACTCCAAAATCTACTCCGCCAAATAAAAGAGAACGTTGCGAACCCAATGGAAAAACCCAGTCTCACTGTGAAGAGAATAAGCTAGTTTCTTTTGGAGATACACTGAAAGGAGTTGGTTCTGACCTCTAAAAATGTTCCAAGTTGTAATGAAGATAAGGCTTTGTGAGAGGGAGGATCCTATTTCAGGAACCATCCTCTATATTTACCCCTACAAATAATGCTCGTATTTATATAAAAGTAGTAATAATAATAAAAGACGATCAATTTGATGGTGGGTGGCATCATAAGGGAGTTGAAATAAAAATACATGGCACAGGCTAGAGAGAAAGGGAAGGAGCAAAGTGAAGTAATCCTATTCTAGGTGAAAATTTACTTTAAAAAATAAATTTTAGACAACCCCCAAAAATTCTGAACTAAGCTTATTGTGATATAATATAATCAATTTACTGCAGAATTTGCCATTTAGTAATCTTTTAGTCTTTTTCTGGATCAATATATGTTACTATTTTATATTTACATTGTTTATATATTGTATATACATATTAACACATACATGTATAAATGCCCCTTGCAGAGCTAACTTCGATTCTCCAGTAAGCAATGGTTCTCTTCTTCTCCATTAATTAGAAAGATTATTTGGTAGAAGAAGTAATCAAAAGTCATGATTTTTAATGGATTTTATTATATTACAGTGCAATAATTGAAATTATTGAAATTATCATTAAAACATAAGATGATTAAAATATGAGCTTATGTAGCAAATATATTCATGAATGTGTGTATGAATATATATGTGAATCTCGTAACAGAGTTGATCTCATTACTCTATAGAGTAACAAGATTACAGTAAATTCGGGAATTTGGAGGCTGGAGAGATGGCCCAACAGTTAAGAGCACTGATTCCTCTTCCAGTCCTCCTGAGATCAGTTCCCAGCACCCACATGGTGGCTCACAACCGTCTGTAATGGGATTTGATGCTCTCTTATGATATGTCTGAAGAGAGTGGTTATGTACTCACATACATAAAATAAGTGAACAAATCTAAAATAATCAGGAATTTGGTTTTTATAGCCATGAATTAAAACTGTAATAAAGAATGAAGAATAAAGTAAGCAGAAAGCAGATTTAGAGAAATCCTCAATAAAGTTCTGAACCCAAGTTTTAATTCATTATTAACACTTTTGCACTGTATGTAAGAAACTTAATCTGAGATTGTCTTCCCCATCCTAAGTCATATAATATTCCAGATCATTCTGAGGCTTTAATAAAATGATACAGATCAATATGACTTTTTTTAGGGGAAAATATTGTTTATTCTAAAACTTGGCTTCACCTACTGTCACTCAAATATCCCTTCTATTCGATCTCAATATAAACAAGTCCCCAGTCTCTGGTCACTGATAACAGGTCAGGCAAACTATCCCTATGGTGAAGCCAGTCACATTCTTTCCAGAGATTCTCATGTCTACTCTTCATGATACCAGGCAATGATTCTTCTGTTTCTATCTTGTAGAATAGCTTGAGGAGTATTGTCATTAACTCATTTTGAAAGTGTGGACAAATTCTAAAGTAAAGCTATCTGACCTTGGACTTTTGGTTTTGGCTTGGTTTGGTTTCGTTTGGTTAGAAGATTTTAATTGCTGCTTCTATTTTACTAGTCGTTATAAGTCTGTCTAAATTGGTAGGTGGTGTGTATTGAAAAATTAGTCATTTCTTTTAGAATTTTTAATTTGGTAGAGTATAGGTTTTAAAATACGTCCTTATGAGTCTCGGGGTTTCCTTGTTATTTGTAGTTATGTCAGTGATTTCCTTCTCTAACTTTGTTAATTTGAACATTTTCTTTTCTCCTGTTAGTTAAACCCTGGATAAGGGTTTGGCAATCTATTGATGTTTTTCAAAGACCATACTCTGTTTCATGTGTTCTTTGTTTTTCTTCTTGTTGTTGTTGTTTCTATTTTATTGATTTAAGTCATGAGTTGGATTATCTCTTGCCACTACTTCTTCGGGGTATAATTTCTTTGTGTTATAGAGCTTGTAAGTGTAGTGTTAAAGTACTAATATGAGATCTCTCTCTCTTTTTTTTTTTAATGTAGCCACTTACTGCTATGAACTTGTCTCTTAACACCATCCACCCTAGGATTCTAGACCCACCCTTAAGTATGGGTGTGCTTTATGTTCCTTTTAGAAAGTTTTTAAACTTTAGAAAGTTGTTAAAATTATTTCTTAATTTCTGTCTTGATACATTTTATATTCACTAATGTTCAGTTCAATTTCCATGAGTTTGCTTTTGTCATTTCTTTTGTCATTATATCCAGCTTTAATTTGTGAGGGGTATAGCAGGGTATCATTTCAATTTTCTCTTATTTGTGGAGACTTACTTCGTGTCAGAGTAAGTTTTCAATTTTTTTTTAGAAAGTTCCATGAGGTGCTAAGAAGGTATATTCTTATTTGCTTGGGTAAAATGTTCTGTTAAATATATGTTAAGTCCATTTGGTTTTAACATCAGTTAGGTCTAGAAGTTCTCTAGTTTTTGTCTTGATGAGCTGTCGATAGGTGAGAGTGGGGTATTGAAGTCTCCCACTATCAGTCTGTGAAGGGCAATTGGTGATTTAAATTATAGCACTGTTTATTTTATGAACTTGGGTGTCTTTGTGTTTGGTGCACAGAAGTTAAGAATCGCAATGTCTTCTTGGTGGACTTAACTTTGAGGAGTATGCAGTGTCCTTCCCTATTTCTTCTGTTTAGTTTTGGTTGGAAATACATTTTGTGAAATATTAAAATGGCCACACCAGCTGCTTCTCAGGTCTGTTTGCTTAGATTACCTTTCTTTATTCATTGACCCTGAGCTGGCCCTATCTTTGATGTTAAGGCGTGTTTCTTGAATGCTTCAGAAGTATGAGTCTTGTTTTCAAGTACATTATATTAGTCTGTCTTTTTCCTGGGGAGTTAAGACAATTTATCTAGAGAACTATCAAGAAGTTTTTGTTGACTGTGTAATATTTTTCTGATGTGTTTGAGTGTGTGATTGTGTGAGTGTGTACATATTTATATTTCTGTGTGTGGGGGGACTGTTTTTGACCTTTCGATGTGGTGGTTTGGGGTTATTTACATATTTTGTTTTCTTTGGAATTGTCTTTCTAATACCTGTTGTGAGGCTAGATTTGTAATGAGATATTCCTTACATTTGATTTTATCATACAATGTCTTATTTTCTCCAACTAATGTGATTAAAAATTTGCTGGGTATAGTAGTCTGAGCTGGCACGTGTGGTCTCATGGAACTTGTAGGACATCTGTATAGGACATTAGGGATTTTAAACTCGCCATAGGAAAGTCAAGTGTTATTCTAATGAGTCTGCCTTTAATATGTCACTTGGTCTTTTTTTCATCACAGCTTTTAATATTCTGATATTGTCCGGTACATTTAATGTTATGATTATTATGTGCTGAGAAGAACTGTTTTGATCCAATCTATTTTGTATTCTGTACACATTTTGTATCTTGAAAGGCATTTCCTTCTTTGAGTTAGGAGCATTTTTTTCTATGGTTCCTTGAAAATATTTTCTGTTAATTTGACATAGGTTTCTTATCCTTCCTCTATTTCTATTATTCTTGGATTTTTGTCCTACATAGTGTCCTAGATTTTTAGACATTTTATGGCACATTTTTTGTTGTTTGTTTACTTTTGTTTTTGTTTTGTTTTAGATTTAACAGGGGCACAGGTGGCAGGAAAAGTATACTAGCATAAGCACTACATTTCTGTAAAGGACTGATTGATTTTAGATGGCAGTCACAAGAAACAAGGGACACCAACAGAGAAGTGGACCTGAAAATAGATCAGACTTTACATCTGAATAATCCAACCTGAGGTTCTAGGAAGCACCTAAATGATGCTGTCTTATTGAGGCAAATGAACAATATGGCCTGAATCTTCAAGCGATTGGATTACAAAAATATATTCAAATCTTAGTAGTTGGCTGGATTTTAATCTATAGTACCTCAATTATGAAGGTAGGGGGATAAATAAATATGAAAGCATCAAACTTCAAAAATGAATACTTCATGTAAGTGGCCACAAATGATGCTGGGGATTGAGATATAAGGGAATCTGTTAGGAAGAATGCAAGCAATGAATGAGACAAGCACACTGGATAGTGTTATCAAGACTAGCAAAAGAAAGAGTGACAAACACTAAAATCACTTTGACAATGACAAAGCCACCCGTGGCAGCTTCATGAAGTTATTTCAATAGAAAACTTGAATGGGATCCTAGGAGAGAATCATTAAAAAGTAATAGAATAGAAATTGAAAACAGAATGCAAAATAAATATAATAGATAGATAGATAGATAGATAGATAGATAGATAGATAGATAGATAGATAGATAGATAGATACAGACAGAGATAGATAGATAGATAGATAGATAGATAGATAGATAGATAGATAGATAGATAGATAGATAGATAGATAGATAGATAGATGAATACATACATACATACATACATACATACATACATACATACATACACACACAAACAGACAGGCAAATGAAACCAAAGAAACAACCAAAACTGATATTTTAAGACACATCCATGAATAATTATTTCTGATCCAAAAATAAGCAGCCTACTGACAGGGTTTCCTGGATACACAGGAAATTCCATTTTTTATTGTATATATTTTTTATTTAGATTTCAAATGTTATTCCCTTCCTGATTTCCTGTCCATAAGCCACCTATCCTCCTCCACTCCCCTTCTTCTATAAGGGTGTTCCCTTCCTCATACACCCCTTTCCCACACCCACACCTGACAGTCCCTTACACTGGAGATACAACCATGTAAGGACCAAGAGCTTCTCTTTCCCTTGGTGCCAACAAGACCATCCTGTGCTACATATGTATGCAGCAGGAGCCATGGGTCAGTCCATGTATAGTCTTTGTAGTGGTTTAGTCCCTGGGAGCTCTGGTTGGTTGACATTGTTGAACCAATTCTGGGCCTTCAATTCTATTCTACTGATCTATCTGCCTGTCTCTGTACCAATACTGTACAGTTTTTATCACTATTGTTCTGTAATACTGCTTGAGGTCAGGGATAGTGATTTCCCCCAGAACTTCTTTTATTGTTCAGTATAGTTCTCACTATTCTGGCTTTTTTTGTTATTCCAAATGAATTTGCAAATTGCTCTTTCTAACTCTATGAAGAAGTGAATTAGAATTTTGATGGGGATTGCATTGAATCTGTAGATTCATTTTTGCAAAATAGCCTTTTTTACTATATTAATCCTGCCAATCCATGAGCATGGGAGATCGCTCCATCTTCTGAGATCTTCTTCAATTTCTTTCTTCAGAGACTTGAAGTTCTTGTCATACAGATCTTTCACTAGCTTGGTAAGAGTCACACCAAGGTATTTCATATTATTTAGGAATATTGTGAAGAGTGTCATTTCCCTAATTGCTTTCTCAGCCTGTTTATCCTTTGAGTAGAGGAAAGCTACTACTGATTTGTTTGAGTTAATTTTATACTCAGACATTTTGCTGAAGGTGTTTATCAGGCTTAGTAGTTCTCTAGTGGAACCTTTGGGGTCACTTAACTATATTATCGTATTATCTGTAAATAGTGATATTTTGACTTCCTCCTTTCCAATTTTATCCCTTTGACCTCCTTTGGTTTCTCATGGCTCTGGCTAGGTTTTTGAGAACAATATTGAATAAGAAGGGAGAGAGAGGGCAGCCTTGTCTAGTCCCTGATTTTAGTGGGATTGCTTCAAGTTTCTCTCCACTTAGTTCACTGTTAGCTACTGGTTTGCTGTATATTGATTTTAATATGTTTAGGTATGGACCTTGAGTTCCTGATCTTTCCAGGACTTTTATCATGAAGGGGTGTTGAATTTTGTCAAATGCTTTCTCAGCATCTAATGATGATCATGTGGTTATCTTTGAGTTTGTTTATATAATGGATTACGTTGATGGATTTCCGTATATTGAACCATTCCTGCATCCCTGGGATGAAGCCTACATGATGATGATGGATGATCATTTTGATGTGTTCTTGGATTTGGTTTGCAACAATTTTATTGAGTATTTTTGTGTTGATATTAATAAGGAAAATTGGTTTGAAGTTCTCTTCCTTTGTTGGGTCTCTGTGTGGTTTAGGAATAAGCATAGTAGTGAATTCATAGAAGGAATTGGTTAGTTCTCCATCTGTTTTTATTTTGTGGAATAGTTTGGACAGTATTGGTATGAGGTCTTCTATGAAGTTCTCTTAGAATTCTGCACTAAATCCATGTGGTCCTGTGTTCTTTTTGGATGGGAGACTTTTAATGACTGCTTCTATTTCTTTAGGAGTTAGGGGGTTGTTTAGATGGTTTATCTGGCCCTGATTTAACTTTGGTATTTGGTATTTGTCTAGAAATCTGTTCATTTCCTTCAGATTTTCCAGTTTTGTTTAATATAGGCTTTTGTACTAGGTTCTGATGATTTTTTAAAATTTATTCAGATTCTGTTGTTATGTCTCCCTTTTCATTTCTGATTTTGTTAATTTGGATCCTGTCTCTGTGCCCTCTGGTTAGTCTGGCTAAGGGTTTATCTATCTTGTTGATTTTCTCAAAGAACAAGCTCCTGGTTTTGTTGATTCTTTGTGTAGTCCCTTTTCTTTCTACTTGGTTGATTTCAGCCCTGAATTTGATTATTTCTTGCCTTCTACTTCTCCTGGGTGTATTTGCTTCTTTTTGTTCTAGAACTTTTAGGTGTGCTATCAAGCTGCTAATATATGTTCTCTCCTGTTTCTTTCTAGAGGCACTCAGAGCTGTGAGTTTTCCTCTTAGCACTGCTTTCATTGTGTCCTATAACTTTGGGTGTGTTTTATCTTATTGTCATTAAATTCTAAAAGGTTTTTAATGTCTTTCTTTACTTCTTCCTTGACCAAGTTATCATTGAGTACAGTGTTGTTCAATTTCCATGTATATGTAGGCTTTCTGTCATTTTTGTTATTATTGAAGACCAGCCTTAGTCCCTGGTGACCTGATAGAATTCAAGGGATTATGTCAATCTTTTTGTATCTGTTGAGGCCTGTGTTGTGACCGATTATATGATCAATTTTGGAGAAGGTACTGTGAGGTGCTGAGAAGAAAGTATATCCTTTTGGTTTATGATGAAATGTTCTATAAATATCTGTTAAATCCATTTAGTTCATAACTTCTGTTAGTTTCTCTACATCTCTGTTAATTTCTGTTTCCATAATCTGTCCATTGATGAGAGTGGGGTGTTGAAATCTCCTACTATTATTATGTGAGGTGCAATGTGTACTTTGAGCTTTAGTAAGGTTTCTTTTCTGTATGTAGGTGCCCTTGTATTTGGAGGATAGATATTCAGGATTGAGAGTTCCATCTTGGTGGATTTTCCTTTGATGAATATGAAGTGTCCTTCCTTATCATTTTTGATAACTTTTGGTTGAAAGTCGTTTTTATTCGATATTAGAATGGCTACTCCAGTTTGTTACTTTGGACCATATGCTTAGAAAGTTTATTTGAGTCCTTTATTGTCAGGTTCTGTCTGCCTTTGTCTCTGAGGTGTGTTTCCTGTATGTAGCAAAATGCTGGGTCCTCTTTAGATACCCAGTCTGTTAGTGTATGTCTTTTTATTGGGGAATTGATTCCACTGATGTTAAGAAATATTAAGCAATAGTGATTGTTGCTTCATGATATGTTTGTTGTTAAATTTGGAATTATATTTGTGTGTCTCTCTTCTTTTGGTGTCATTGCAAGGAGATTACTTTCTTGTTTTTTCTACAGTGTAGTTTCCCTCCGTGGGTTGGAGTTTTCCATCTATTTTCCATTGTAGGGCTAGATTTGTAGAAAGATATTGTGTAAATTTGGTTTTGTCATGGAAATAATGGTTTCCCCATCTATGTTAATTGAGAGTATTGCTGCACATAGTAGCCTGGGCTAGCATTTGTATTCTCTTAGGGTCTGTATGACCTCTTCTCAGGATCTTCTGGCTTTCATAGTCTCTGGTGAGAAGTCTGGTGTAATTCTTAAAGGTCTGCCTTTTTCCCTTATTTCTTTTAATATTCTTTCTTTGTTTTGTGCATTTGGTGTTTTGACGATTATGTGATGGGAAGAATTTCTTTTCTGATTCCATCTGTTTGTAGTTCTGTAGACTTCGTTTTTTTAAATATTTTTTAATTTTTATTTTTTTATTTTTTTTACATTGGTTATTTCTTATTTACATTACAAATGTTATTCCCTTTCATGGTTTCCTATCCATATCCCCCCTAACCCTTCCCCTTCCCCTTCCCCTTCCTCTTCTATAAGAGTGTTCCCTCCCCATCCCCCAATATTGCCCCCCCCCAAACAATCCCCTACACTGGGGGTTCAACTTTGTCAGAACCAAGGGCTTCTCCTTCCATTGGTGCCCAGCAAGGACATCCTTTCTTACATATGTAGTTGGAGTCATGGGTCAGTCCATGTATAGTCTTTGGGTAGTGTATTTAGTCCCTGGAAGCCCTGGTTGGTTGGCATTGTTGTTCTTAAGGTGTTGCAAGCCCCTTCAGCTCTTTCAATCCTTTCTCTAATTCTTCCAACCAGGTCCCTTTCTCAGTTCAGTGGTTTGCTGCTTGTATTTGCCTCTGTATTTGACATGTTTTGGCTGTGCATCTCAGGAGAAATCACTATCCAGTTCCTGTCAGCCTGCACTTCTTAGCTTCATTCACCTCATCTTATTTTGATGGCTCTATATTTATTGGCCACATGTCTGATAGGTTCCAAATGGCCATTCCTTCCATCTCTGCACCAAACTTTTTCTCCATATCCCCTCTTATGAATATTTTTTGTCCCCTTTTTAAAAAGGAGAGAAGCATCTGTATTTTGGTCATCCTTCTTCTTGAGCTTCATGTGATCTGTGGATTGCATCTTTGGTAATTCAAGCTTTTGGGCTAATAGCCACTTATCAGTGAGTACATACCATGTGTGTTTTTCTGTGATTGGGCTACCTCACTCAGGATGATATTTCTAGTTGAATCCATTTGCCTATGAATTTCATAAAGTCATTGTTTTTGATAGCTGAGTAATATTCCATTGTGTAAATGTACCACATTTTCTGTATCCATTCCTCTGTTAAAGGGCATCTGGGTTTTTTCTAGCTTCTGGTTATTATAAATAAGGCTGCTATGTACATAGTGGAGCATATGTCTTTGTTGTATGTTGGAGAACCTTTTGGGTATATGCCCAGGAGAGGTATAGCTGGGTCCTCAGATAGCGAAATGCTTATGGGCATCTCTTTTTTTAGGTTAGGGAAGTTTTATTGTATAATTTTGTTGAAGATATTTACTGGCTCTTTAATTTTGGAATCTTTATTCTCTTTTATCCTTAGGTTTGATCTTCTCATTGTGTCTTGGCTTCCTGAATGTTTAGGTCTAGGAGCTTATCTTTGATGACTGATGGTTGTGTCTATGTTTTCTATGGTATCTTTTTGCCCCTGAGATTCTCTCTATGTCTTGTATTTTGTTGGTGATG